>NW_025793724.1:0-54402 GCF_021613505.1 Equus quagga | reverse complement strand
GGCCTGTTGATGAAGAGCCAGTGCATTTAATTGATTTAAATCAGTGAAAATAATTGGTTTCTAAAAAGTAGTCATATATATACATTGTACAAAACTCAAAAGGCAAAAGAAGGTATGTAGTATGTCTCTTTCTCCCCTTCTCTCTCCTTTGTCATCCATGTGTATCCTTCAGAATTTTCTTCCCCCTGTCATCTTTCAGAATTAATTTAGCACAGGAAGCATAAATAAACTGATATATTTTGCTTGACAAATGGAAACTTATGATGGGTATTTTTTTCTCTTTGTTTTATTTAATAATGTGAATATATCTTACATATATAATTTTCCTTGTTGGCTGTAAAGTCTTTGATAGAACTATAACATAACTTACCTTCAACTTCACATTGATGGATGTTTAGTTGTTTACCATCTTTTGCTCTGAATAATAATGCTGACACAAACCTCACGTACATAAGTCGTTGTACATGGGTATGAGTATATGTATCGGAGAAATTCCTAAGCATTGAATTAATGGAGGAAAGGGTGTGAGTATTTTAAATATTGATATTGCCTTATTGCCGCACCAATTGTATGAATGTGCATTCTCACCAACACTGTGTAAAGTGTACTTTCTTTCCATGTTTATTTTTTTTATTGTGGTAACATTGGTTTATAAAATTATATAAATTTCAGGTGTACATCATTATATTTTGATATCTGTGTAGATTGCATCATGTTCGCCACCTCAAGACTAATTACCATCCATCAGCACACATGCGTGCCTAACCACTCCTTTGACCCTCCTTCCTCCCCTCTTCCTCTCTGGTAACCACCAATCCAATCTCTATCTCTATGTGTTTGTTTGTTGTTGTTTTTATGTTCTATTTATGTGTGAGATCATATGGTATTTGACTTTCTCCCTCCGACTTATTTCTCTTAGCATAATACCTTCAAGGCCCATTCATGTTGTCACAAATGGCCAGATGTCACCGTTTCTTATGACTGAGTGGTGTTCCATTGTGTGTATATACCACGTCTTCTTTATCCATTTGTCCCTTGATGGGCACCTAGGTTGCCTCCAAGTCTTGGCTGTTGTGAATAATGCTGCAATGTACATAAGAGTGCATAGATCTTTACACATTTGTGTTTTCATGTTCTTTGGATAAATACCCAGCAGTGGAATAGAGGGGTCATATGGTAGTTCTGTTCTTAATTTTTTGAGAACTCTCCATAGTGTTTTTCATAGTGGCTGTACCAGTTTGCATTCCTACCAGCAGTGTATGAGGGTTCCCTTTTCTCCACAACCTCTCCAACACTTGTTATTTCCTGTCTTGTTAATTACAGCCATTCTGACAGGCGTGATGTGATATCTCATTGTAATTTTGATTTGCATTTCCCTGATAGTTAATGATGTTGAATATCCTTTCATGTGCCTGTTGCCGTCTGTACATCTTCTTTGGAGAAATGTCTGTTCAGATATTCTGCCCATTTTTGAATTGGGTTGTTAGTTTTTTTGTTGTTGAGATGTAAGAATTCTTTATATATTGTGCATATTAACCCCTTATCAGATATATAGTTTACAAATATCTTCTCCCAAGTTTTAGGTTGTCTTTTCATTTTGTTGATGGTTTCCTTTGCTGTGCAGAAGTTTTTAGTTTGATGTAGTCTCTTTTGTCAATTTTTTCTATTGTTTCCCTTGCCTGGTCAGACATGGTACTTGAAAATATGCTGCTAAAACCAATGTCAAAAAGCATAGTGCCTATGTTTTCTTCTAGAAGTTTCTGGTCTACATTCAAGTCTTTAATCCATATTGAGTTAATTTTTGTGTATGGTGTAAGATAATGGTCTACTTTCATTCTTTCGCATGTGGCTGACTGGTTTTCTCAACATCATTTATTGAAGAGACTTTCCTTTCTCTATTGTATGTTCTTGGCTCCCTCGTCGAAAATTAGCTGTCCATACATGTGTGGGTTTATTTCTGGGCTCTTGATTCTGTTCCATTGATCTGTGTGTCTGTTTTTCTGCCAGTACCATGCTGTTTTGATTACTATAGTTTTGTATATTTTGAAATCAGGGAGTGTGATACCTCCAACTTTGTTCTTTTTTCTCAGGATTCCTTTGGCTATTCAAGATCTTTTGTTGTTCCATACAAATTTTAGGATTCTTTGTTCTATTTCTGTGAAAAATGTTGTTGGAAATTTGATAGGGTTTGCACTGAATCTGTAGATTGCTTTAGGAAGTATGGACATTTTGACTATGTTAAGTCTTCCAATCCAAGAGCATGGAATATCTTTCCATTTCCTTGCATCTTCTTCAATTTCTTTCAACAATGTTTTACAGTCTTAAGTGTACAGGTCTTTCACCTCCTTGATTATGTTTATTCCTAGGTATTTTATTCTTTTTGTTGCGATTGTAAATGGGATTGTATACTGAATTTCTTTCTGCTATTTTGTTGTTAGTGTATAGAAATGCAACTGATTTTTCTATGTTGATTTTGTATCCTGCAACTTTTCTGTATTCATTTATTATTTCTAAAAGTTTTTTGGAGGATTTTTTAGGGTTTTCTATATATAAAATAATTTCATCTGCAAATAGTGACAGTTTCACTTCTTCCTTCCCAATTTGGATCCCTTTTATTTCTTTTTCTTGCCTGATTGCTCTTGCTAGGACTTCCAATACTATGTTAAATAAGAGTGATGGAAGTGGGCATCCTTGTCTGGTTCCTGTTCTCAGAGGGATAGCTTTCCGTTTTTCTCCATTGAGAATATTAGCTGTGGGTTTGTCATATATGGCCTTTATTAGGTTGAGGTACTTTCCTTCTATACCCATTTCTTCAGGGTTTTTGTCATAAATGGATGCTGTATCTTGTCAAATGCTTTCTCTGTATGTATTGAGGTGATCATCTGATTTTTATTCTTCATTTTGTTAATGAGGTTTATCACATTGATTGATTTGCAGATGTTGAACTGTCCCTGCATCCCTGGAATAAATCCCACTTGATCATGGTGTATGATCTTTTAAATGTATTGTTGTATTCAATTTGTTAATATTTTGTTGAGGATTTTTGCATTGATGTTCATCAGTAATATTGGCCCATAATTTTCTTTTTTTAATTTTGTCCTTGTCTAGTTTTGGTATCAGGATAACGTTAGCTTCGTAGAATGACTTAGGAAGCCTCCCCTCCTCTTTAATTTTTTGGAAGATTTTGAGAGGTTAGGTATTAAGTCTTCTTTGAATGTTTGGTAGAATTCACCAGGAAAGCTGTCTGGTCCCGGACTTTTAATTTTTGGGAGGTTTTTGATTACTGCTTTGATCTCCTTACTGGTGATTGGTCTATACAAATTGTCTATTTCTTCTTGATTCAGTTTTGGAAGGTTGTATGTTTCTAAGAATTTATCCATTTCTTCCAGATTATCCAATTTGTTGGTGTATAGCTTTTCATAGTATTCTCCTGTAATCTTTTGTATTTCTGAGGTATCTGTTCTAATTTCACCCCTTTCATTTCTCATTTTATTTATTTGAGCCTTCTCTATTTTTTTCTTGGTGAGTCCAGCTAAAGGTTTGTCAATTTTGTTTATCTTTTCAAAGAACCAGCTCTTAATTTCATTGATTTTTTCAATTTCGTTAGTCTCTATTTTATTTATTTCTCCTCTGATTTTTATTATTTCCTTCCTTCTACTAATTTTGAGCTTTGTTTGTTCTTCTTTTTCCAGTTCCTTTAGGTGCACTGCTAGGTTGTTTATTTGAGATTTTTCTTGTTTGTTGAGGTAGGCCTGTATTGCTATAAACTTCCTTCTTAGAACCGCTTTTGCTGTATCCCATAAATTTTGGCATGTCATATTTTCATTTTCATTTGTCACCAGCTATTTTTTTTATTTCTCCTTTGATTTCTTTATTGACCCAATCGTTGTTCAGTAGCATTTTGTTTAATCTCCACATATTTGTGGCCTTTAGGGTTTTCTTCCTGCAGTTGATTTCCAGTTTCATAGCATTGTTGTCAGAAAAGCTGCTTGGTATTATTTCAGTCTTCTTAAATTTATTGAGACTTGTTTTGTGGCCTAATATGTGATCTATCCTGGAGAATGTTCCATGTGCATTTGAAAAGAATGTGTATTCTGTGGCTTTGGGATAGAATATTCTGTATATGTCTACTACATCCAACTGGTCTAATGTGTCATTTAAGGCCAACATTTCCTTATTGATCTGTTTGGATGATCTATCTGTTGGTGTAAGTGGAGTGTTAAATCCTCCTACTATTATTGTGTTGCTATTTTTTCTTTTATGTCTGTTAATAATTGCTTTATATATTTAGGTGCTCCTATCTTGGGTGCATGGTAACTTACAAGTGTTATATCCTTTTGTTGGATTGTTCCCTTTATCATTATGTGGTGCCTTCCTTTGTCTCTTGTTACAGTTTTTGTTTTAAAGTCTATTTTGTCTGAGATAAGTATTACTACCCCAGCTTTCTTTTCATTGCCATTTGCATGGAGTATCCTTTTCCATCCCTTCACTTTCAGTTTGTGAGGGTCTTTAGGTCTGAATTGTGTCTCTTGTATGTAGCATATATATGGGTCTTGTTTTTTAATCCAATTGGCCTCACTATACCTTTTGATTGGAATATTTAGTCCATTGATATTTAAAGTAGCTATTGATTAAGAATGTACTTATTGCCATTTTGTTACTTTATTTCTGGGTGTCTTAGTAGTTCTCTGTTTCTTTCTTCTTCTCTTGTGGTTTGATAGCTTTCTTTAGTATTATGTTTAGGTTCCTTTCTCTTAATTTTTGTGTATTTATTATAGGCTTCTGGGTTGTGATTACCATGAGGTTCATATATAATAACCTATTTATATAGCAATCTATATTAAGTTGATGGTTTCTTTAGTTTCACCTCTTGCTAAAAGCTCTACTCTTTTACTCCCCTCCTCACACATTTTATGTTTTTGATATCATATCTAACCTCTTTTTTTGTGCATGTGTATCATTACCCTCTTATCATGGAAATAGATAATTTTACTACTTTTGTCTTTTGACCTTCATATTAGCTTCATAGGTGGTTGATCTTCTACCTTTATTGTATATTTGCCTTTACCAGTGATTTTATTGCCTTTTGTTTTTGGATGATTTTCTTATTCCTATTTGTGGTCTTCTCTTTTACACTTAAATAAATCCCTTTAGCATTTCGTGTAAAGCTGGTTTCTTGGTGATAAACTTCTTTAGTTTTTGCTTGTCTAGGAAACTCTTTATCTCTCCTTCCATTCTGAATGATAACCTTGTGGGGTAGGATATTCTTGGCTGTAGGTTTTTTCCTTTCAGCACTTTAAATATATTGTGCCACTCCCTTCTAGCCTGTAAGGTTTCTGCTGAGAAGTCAGCCAATGCCTTATGGGGTTTCCTTTGTACATAACTTGTTGTCTTTCTCTTGTGGCTTTTAGGATTCTCTATCTTTAATTGTTGACATTTTAATTATAATGTGTCTTGTTGTGGGCCTCTTTGGGTTTATCTTATTTGGTGCTCTCTGTGATTCTTGTACCTGGATATCTGTTTACTTCCTTAGGTTAGGAAATTTTTCAGCTATTATTTCTTTAGATAGATTCTCTGCCCCTTTGTCTCTCTCTTCTCCTTCTGGGACACCTATAACACGGATGTTAGTGAGCTTGATGTTGTCCCAGAGGTCCCTTAAACTGTCCTTGTTCTTTTTAATTCTTTTTTAAAAATCTGTTCAGCTTTGGTGATTTCCTCTAGTTCTTTGTCCAGCTTACTGATCCGTTCTTCTGTATCACCTACTCTCCTACTGAGTCCCTCTAGTGAATTTCTCATTTCCAATATTGTATTCTTGATTTCTGTTTGGTCTTTTTTATATTTTCCAATTCTTTGTTGAAGTTCTCACTTAGCTCATCCATCGTCTCCCAAGATTGGTGAGCATCCTTATGACTATTTGTTTGTACTCTTTCTCAGACTGTTTATTTCTGTATCATTTAGTTGTTTTTCTGTGGTTTTGTCCTGTTCCCTTACTTGGAACATATTCCTTTGTCTCCTCATTTTGCCTCTTTCTCTGTGCTTATACCTGTGTATGTCTGTGTCTCCTGATCTTGGAGAGGTGGCCTTATGTAAGAGATGCCTTATGAGGCCAAGCAGTGTGCTTCCCTCTCATCAGCAGTTCCAGATGTTCCAGGAGTGTCCCCTGTGTGGACTACGTGTGTCATTCTATTATGGCAGGGTTTCTTTTGCTGCAGGTGCCTGGGGAGGCCAGGCTGTCCCCCTGGCTGGCTGGTTGTAATGCTCAGCTATGTGTGGCTGCTATGGTCCTTCAGTCTCTTTATTGGGCATGGGGAGCCCCAGCACAGTTGGCTGCAAGGTCTAATAGCACGTTCATGTTGCAGTTTTTCTGTTAAGTGAGTAGGCCCCCAGCATGGCTGGTTGCTAGGCTCAGGGGCTTACAATTGCTGTAGGCCTCTGGCCTGCAAGGCTATTGTCAGCTCTCTTAGGGTTGCAGTTGAGTAGGCCTGGCTCCAGGCATGAGAGCACCCAATTGTTTCAGGCTTTGGAAGGTGGGACTGATCCCTTATGTGGCTGTTTAGAAGCACAAGTCTGTTGCAGGTGTCAGGCCCCATCACCCACAGGGCCGCACACTTCATCAACACAGTCCTGCCCTGCATATGTGGCCCGGCCCATGGAAGTGGACCCACTCGCCCCACTGCAGAGGCCCCACAAACTCCACCAAGCAGGCCCACTCCTCGTGCATGCCCTGCTCCACCAAGGGGGACACACTCGGGCGGTTGCTGAGGTTCCAGGTACCCTGCTAATGTGGGCCCACAACTTGCCCAAGGGCTTGCTGTTGGGTGGGGCCAGTCCCTGGGGTGGGCTGCCTGCCCTGGCTGAGCTGGATTACATTGGTGCTCTAGTGAGTGTGGCAGACCCTAGGCTAACAGGTTAGGGGAAGAACTCCAATGGTGTCTGCCAGCATCTACATCAGCATGCCTGTGCTAGGTCACAATAATGGCTGAAGCCAGTGTCTCAGTCCCTGGAGAGATCTTAGCTCTCACTGAGATGTGCCCAGAGCCTATCAGGTGAGTCTCTTCACCAAAGGACTGTGCACCTTTCTTTCTGGGGATTTTAGGTTGCTGTCTGAAATGAATGAATTTGTGCATGAGCCCTTTAAGGCAGGCTTTTTTTCACTTATGTCTGATAGCTTTTCTGGGGGTATTCCCCATTGTAGTTAATAGCCAGCAAAGACAGGTATTATGACACTTGTCTTGGTTGTGCTGAGTCCAAATGCTGCTTATTATGGTAACACTCCCCTGCTCAGTTCCCCAACTCCTCCAGGGAAGACTTCATACCTTAAGGTTGCTCCTGGCCTGTCATGAAGTGTTGCAGCTCAAAGGTGGCTATTTTCTCTCCAGAAAAGAATTTCTGCTTCTTCCACCTCAGTCAGTACTGTCCTTTGTTGTGTGGATTCTTTTTATCCAGTTTTCAGTTCTCTCTTAGGGGTAATTGTTCCAACAGTAGTTGTAAATTCACTGTGTCCATGGGAGGAGGTGAGTTCAGAGTCTGCATACACCGCCATCTTGACACCATCTCTGTCTCATGCTTGTTGATTCAATATTATTGATTTTTTAATCTTTGTCAACCTGAGTAGTGGTAATTGTATCTTGTAAATTTACAGATTTGTTTAAGGTAGGCTAATCACTTTTGTATATTTATTTCCTTTTCTGTTAAATATCTGTTCCTATTCTTTGCTCACAGATTATTGATCTTTTGCTTGTTGATTTATAAGTGCTTTTTAAATTAAGAAAATTAGTGTTGCAAATATTTTTCTTCTCAGTTTGTTATTTGATGTTTATGATTTCTTTCTTTCTTTCTTTCTTTCTTTTGGTGAGGAAGATTGGCCCTGAGTAACATCTGTTGCCAATCTTCCTCTTTTTCTTGAAAAAGATTGTTGCTGAGCTAACATCTGTGCCAATCTCCCTCTATTTTGTATTTGGGATGATGCCACAGCATGGCTTGGTAAGCGGTGTGTAGGTCTGCTAGGTCTTTACCCAGGATCTGAACCTGTGAACCCCAGGCCACCACAGTGGAGTGCATGAACTTAACCACTACACCACCAGTCCGGCCTCTACAATGATTTGTTGCCATGTAGAAATTTTTGCATTTTATGTAGTTGAATTTATTAGTCTTATTATTATTCTTTTATTTTATGGTTTCTGTGTTTTAAGAAAGCTTAAAAATGTTTTCCCTCACTGAAGTTATAATGAAGTTCTCCCCAATTCTTCAGGTACTCATGGTTTCAATTTTTATGTTTACACCTTTGCTGCATTTAGAATTTATTTCTGAGTAATGAGTGAAGTTGGTACCTGTATTAAGAGTTTTACTCAAGTACATGTAACAGATTTAACTACAGAACAGGGTTTATCAGGGGCTTTGGGATTCTGCTTAGGACAAAGAAAAGCTGGAAATAGCATAGCTTTCACTATTTCAACAAAAGAAATCACAAGGCAATCTGAAATTTCACAACTTTTTTTGAATTTATCAGAGCTGAGGTTCCAGGACAACCTCATTTGTCTTAATCTGAGGAAAGCAGGTGCCTTCAGGAGACAGCACAGGTGCACTTGCTTATTTGGGGTTGACTCCACCCCCCCCCCCACACCATCAAGCTGGTAAGAATTCAGCTATAAGTTTTAAGGAATTGCTAAAGGCCGAATGCAGGCCAGCATGAAAATACAGAAACTCTAGGAGCCACAAGCACAAGGATAATTCACACTCACTCTCAGGCTCTTCTCCATTGACCTTCCTGTATGTTCACAAGAAATATTGGGGGCAGTGTCCGAGTCCTGAGAAAGTTTCCCTTGTGGCCCAGGCCTGGGGGAAGGAAAAGCAGCCACTGTAGGGAAAGGCACCAAGCCCTACCCAGATCCTTCTCCCCTGTCTTTGTTATAAAAGCCTTAAGCTACTAGGTGAAGGGCAGTAAATCCTGTCATTAGGCAGTAAATCTGTATTGGTGAAGACTTATTGCAGCTGGGGAAATGGAAAAAAGAAACAACACTTTCTACCTCTGTTGGGCCCAGACCATTAGCAATCTTCCAGCAGAGGATGGCATAGGATGATGAGAAGGCCCTACCCCTAAGACCCAGGGGTACAGTGTCTACCTAAATCTGATGGTGAGTCAGAAAACAGAGAGCACCCTCTCCTGCCCCCAACCACCAAGCCAGCTAACAAGCATCAAGTAACAAGTCACAGCAGTCTACTGCTGAAATAGCATCAAGAGCATGGAAAGAGGCATTTTATGAAGAGCAGGCTCAAGGGGAAAATGTAAAGCTGAGGGTGAAGCGGACAATGATAAAACCTCTGGCAGGAGCCAGCTCTGTGGCTGAGTGGTAAGTTTGCATGCTCTGCTTGGTGGCCCAGGGTTTCACAGGTTCGGATCCTGGGTGCAGACATGGCACTGCTTGTCAGGCCACACTGAGGTGGTGTCCCAGATGCCACAAGTAGAAGGACCCACAACTAAAATATACAACTATGTACTGGGAGGATTTGGGGAGAAAAAGAAAAAAAAACAAAACAAGAAAAACAAACCTCTGGCAAACCAACCTCAACTATAAACACAGGTAGTGAATGTTGAAGAAACTTGAAGCCTGTTGAGAACTGAAAGTATCCATGGCAAAAAAACCCCCCAAATGCAAGTCAGCTCCTGAGTAGATTGAGTCGATCTCTTTCACAAAGTCATAGTGGAAGGAAAGGCGTGCCCATTTCCAGGCATAAAAACTCAGAATTTACTGCCTTACAGTAGATGTCCAGCTTTCAACAAAATATTATTATAAGGTATACAAAGAAAGAAGAGAAAAATGACACACTGTTAAGAGACAAAGCAATTAACAGAACCAGACTCAGATTTGATACAGATGTTGGAATGATCAGACAGGGAAATTAAAGGAACTATGATTTATATGTTAAAGGATCTAGTAGGAAAGGTGGACAGCCTTCATGATCAGATGGGTGATTTCAGCAGAGAGATGGAAACTCTAAGAAAGAAGCAAATGGAAATGCTAGAAATAGAAAACATGGTAACATAGATAAAGATTTCTTTTGTCTGGCTCATCAGTAGTCTTGACACAGAGGAGAAAAGAATCAGTGAATCTGAAGATAATTCAATAAAAATGATCCAAACTAAAACAAAAGGAAAAAAGTGGAAAAAAGAACTACAACAAAACAAAGCATCCAGCATCCGTGGGATAATATCAAATAGTCTAACATATGTGCAATTGGAATCCCAGAAGGAGAAGACAGAAAGAATGGGACAAATGAAATAGTTGAAGAAATAATGGCCAAGAATTTTTCAAAATTAATGACAGATTCCAAACCACAAATCCAAGATCCACAAATACTAAGCAGGATAAACAACTAAAAATACAGCTAGATATATCATATTTGAACTGCTGAGAATTAAAGACAGGGAGATCTTGAAGGCAGCTTGAGAAAAAGAAGAAACATTACATAAAGAGGAACAAAGATAAGAATATAGCACACTTCTCATCAAAAACTACATAAGCTAGGCTTTGACATCAGCATCCTGGCAGAGTGAGATCTCGCAGAAATCGCCCCCCCCATATACAATGAAAAAAACATCCATACTCCAACAGAGAACATCCAAACTCAACCCAAAAAAACGTCAGAGGGATCCACACAGCCATATGATGGATGGCGGAGAGGCTGGAGCCTCCCTCAAAGAAGCTGGAATAGAGTAAGAGAAATCTTCGCTCCCTCCCCTAAAGACTGTGATGGGGTGGTTGGAGGCCTCTGAGAGGGAAGGAGCGGGGCAGGGGGCATTAGTATGTGGGAACGTCAAGGACTCCCTAGGGCTCTTGCAGCCTAGATGGAAGCCCTCTACCAGGGCAAAAGCTTTCATGGGGGGTGACCTCATCAAACCAACACCCCAGGAGAGCAGAGGGAGGAAACCCAGAGAGCATGCAGGAGAAAGAGACCCTCCCCCGACCCGTCCAGCACAGCTCCAACCCTTGGGATTTCGGCTGAAGGCAGAGGGCTCAGAAATATGGGGCTCTTGACCCCCACCCAGTGGTGATAGGTGGTAACTGCGACCTAATAACGCCAGGATGTGAAAAAACAGAGCCTCTTGCAATATCAAACACTATATTAGATCTCCAGGCCAGAAAGAAAATACAAGTACCCAGAACTCAGTCCTGAGGATGCAGAAATATGTAATCTAAGTGACAAAGAATTCAAAACAGCTATCATCAAAAAACTCAATGAGGTAAAAGAGAATGTAGAGAAACAATTCAACGAGTTCAGGAACTACTTCACAAAAGAGATTGAAACTATAAAGAAGAATCAATCAGAAATATTAGAGATGAAAGACAATGGAAGAAATAAGATATGGATTCCCTGAATGCTCGAACAGACACCATGGAGGAGTATATCAGTGTAATTGAAGATAGACATGTTGAAGTGCTCCAGATAGAGGAGGAGAAAGAACTAAGACCAAAAAGAAATGAAGAAAGTTTCCAAGAAATATCCGACTCAATTAGGAAATGCAACATGAGAATTATAGGTATTCAAGAAGGAGAATAGGAGAATGGAGCAGAGAGCTTGTTCAAAGAAATAACAGTGGAGAATGTCCCAAACCTAGGGAAGGAAATCCATGTGGAAGAGGCTGCCAGATCTCCTAAATATGTCAATGTAAAAATACCTACTGCAAAGCATATAGTTATGAAACTGGCAAAACTGAATGACAAAGAATACTAAGGGCAGCAAGGCAGAAGAAAATGACCTACAAAGGAACCCCCATCAGGTTTTCAGTGGATTTCTCTGCAGAAACCTTATAGGCTAGGTAAGACTGGAATGATGTATTCAAATCATTGAAGGACAAAAACTTTCAGCCAAGAATACTCTATCCTGTGAAAATATCCTTCAGATATGATGGAGAAATAAAAACTTTCCCAGACAAACATAAGCTAAGGGAGTTTGCAGCCATGCCCCCCCCCCCCGCACCCCCCCGGTAATCCTCAAGAAGGCCCTCATCCCTGGAAAAAAAAGGGAGGAGAAAAGGGTTACAAAGCATGGAGTTAAATAGGTAGACAGATTCAGAGCAGGATAGCAAATACTGAAGTATTGCATTAAAGACAAAGGGAAGGAGAGCACTAAAAACAAAGATAATCTGGTCGTTTTAACCACAAACTCATAACACAACATGGAATAAGATGTGAGAAAAACTTAGGAGGGAAAGAAGAAAGGGACTGAATCGATTTAGTCTAAGGAAATTAGAGGCCATCAGAAAAGGGACTATTTTGTCCACAAGATCTTGAATATAAACTTCAGGGTAACCACTAAACAAAAAAGCAGAACAGAGACACAAATAATAAGTAAGAGGAAAACAAAGAAACACAACATAAAAAACTCCATAACTTGATTGGTAGACCAAAATAAACAGGACAAGAAACAAAGGAAATGCAGGAAACCCAGAAAACGAGTGATAAAATGGCAGCATTAAGCCCTCATATATTGATAATCACCCTAAATGTAAATGGATTGAATTCTCCAATAAAAAGACACAGAGTGGTGAGATGAATTAAAGAACAAGACTCAACAATATGCTGCCTCCAGGAAACACATCTCAGCTCCAATGACAAACACAGGCTCAGAGTGAAGGGGTGGAAGATGATACTCCAAGCTAACGGCAAACAAAAGAAAGCAAGTGTCACAATACTTATATCAGACAAAGCAGACTTCCAGATAAAACAGGTGAACAGAGACAAAGAGGAGCAGTATATAATGATCAAAGGGACATTCCATCAAGAAGAAATAACATTTACGAATATCTATGCACCCAACACAGGAGCACCAAAGTACATAAAGCAACTATTAACAAACCTAAAAGAAGACATTAATAATAGCACAACAATAGGGGACCTCAAAACTCCACTCACATCAATGGATAGATCATCCAGACAGAAAATCAACAAGGAAACAGTGAAATTGAATGAAAAGCTAGACAGATGGACTTAATAGACATATATAGAACACTCCACCTAAAAACAGCAGAATACATGTTCTTCTCAAGTGTGCATGGAACATTCTCAAGAATAGACCATATGTTGGGAAACAAGGCAAGCCTCAATAAATTTAAGAAAATTGAAATAACAAGCATCTTTTCTGATCACAATGCCATAAAGCTAGAAATTAATTACAAGAAAAGAGCTGAGAAAAGGACAAAGATGTGGAGACTAAACAACATGCTATTGAACGAGCAATGGATCGTTGAAGAAATTAAAGAAGAAACCAAAAAATATATGGAGAGAAATGAAAATGAAAACATACCATACCAACTCATATGGGATACAGCAAAAGCCGTATTAAGAGGGAAATTCATTGCAATACAGGATCACCTTAACAAACAAGAGAAAACCCAAATAAGCAATCTCAAACTACACCTAATTGAAAGAGAAAAAGAAAAACAAACAAAGCCCCAAAGTCATTAGGAGATAAATAATAAAAATCAGAGCAGAAATTAATGCTATTGATACACAAAAGGCAGGAGAAAGGGTCAATGAAAGAAAGAGCTGGTTCTTTGAGAAGATAAATAAAATTGACAAACCCTTAGCCAGTCTTACAAAGAAAAAAAGAGAGAAAGCTCAGATAAATAAAATTAGAAATGAAAGAGGAGAAATAACAATAGACACCACAGAAATACAACAGATTATGAGAGAATACGATGGAAAACTATATGCCAACAAAATGGACAATCTAGAGGAAATGGATAAATTCTTAGACTTGTACAACTTCCCAAAGCTGAATCAAGAAGAAATAGAGAATCTGAATAGACCAGTCACAAGTAAAGAGAGTCAACCAGTAATCAAAAGTGTCCCAAAGAATAAAAGCCCAGGACCAGATGGCTTCCCTGGGGAATTCTACCAAACTTTCAGAGAGGATTTAATACCTATCCTTCTCAACCTATTCCAAAAAATTAGGGAAGATGGAATGCTTCCTAACTGATTCTATGAGGCCAACATCACTCTGATACTAAAGCCCGACAAGGACAACACAAAAAAGGAAAACTACAGGCCAATATTACTGATGAACATAGATGCAAAAATCCTCAACAAAATATTGGCAACCTGAATACAGCAATACATCAAAAAGGTCACACATCATGATCAAGTGGGATTTATTCCAGGGACACAGGAATGGTTCAACATCTGCAAATCAATCAATGTGATACACCACATTAACAAAATGAGGAATAAAAACCACATGATCATCTCAATAGATGCATAGAAAGCATTTGACAAGGTCCAACAGCAATTTATGAAAATACTCTTAACAAAATGGGGATAGAAGGAAATTACCTCAACATAATAAAGGCCATATATGAGAAACTCACAGCCAACATCATACTCAATGGGGAAAAACTGAACGACATCCCTCTGAGAACAGGAACAAGACAAGGGTGTCCACTCTCACCACTCTTATTCAACACAGTACTGGAGGTTTTGGCCAGAGCTATTAGGCAAGAGAAAGGAATAAAAGGAATCCAAATAGGGAGTGAAGAAGTGAAACTCTCGCTGTTTGCAGACGACATGATCTTGTATATAGAAACACCTAAAGACTCTATTGGAAAACCATTAGAAATAATTAACAACTACAGTAAAGTTGAGGGGTACAAAATCAACTTACAAAAATCAGTTGCATTTCTGTACTCTAATAAACTTACAGAAAACGAACTCAAGAATACAATCCCATCTACAATTGCAAAACAAAGAATAAAGTACCTAGGAATAAATTTAACTAAGGAGACGAAGGACTTATACAATGAAAACTATACGACATTATTGAAAGAAATAGACAATGACGTAAAGAGATGGAAAGAGATTCCATGCACATGGAATGGAAGAATAAACATAGTTAAAATGTCTGTACTACCCAAAGCAATCTCAGATTCAATGCAGTCCCAATCAGAATCCCAAGGACATTCTTCATGGAAATAGAGCAAAGAATTCCAAAATTCATAAGGGGCAAACAAAGACCCCAAATTGCAAGAGCAATACTGAGAAAAAAGAACAAAACTAGAGGCACCACAATCCCTGACTTCAAAATGTGCTACAAAGCCATAGTGATCAAAACAGCATGGTACTGGTCAAAAAACAGGTACACAGATCAATGGAACAGAACTGAAAGCCCAGAAATAAAACAGCACATCTACAAACAGCTAATCTTCAACAAAGTTACCAAGAACATACAATGGAGAAAAGACAGTCTCTTCAATAAATGGTGTTGGGAAAACTGGACAGCCATATACAAAAGAATGAAAGTAGACCACTATCTCATGCCATACACAGAAAGCGAACTCAAAATGGATCAAAGACTTGAAGATAAGTCCTGAAAAAATAAAACTCCAGGAAGATTGAAGGGGTGGAGCAAAATGGCGGGGTGAGCTGACCCAGGATTCTCTCCCCTCCAAAATACAACAAAGGATTGGAAAAACTGAATTTCAGAGAATAAATCTAATGCCAACACGTTAGAGACCTACAATACCAAGAAGGTGGAGAACATAAACCTTGCTGACGGCCTTGGAGGTGCTGTAACGGGTAGGAGAGAACTTCACTCCCTCCCCTAGAGACTGGGATTGCTGCTGCGGGTCAGGGAAGGAGCGGGGGAGGGGCCGAATGACCGGGGGATCATCCAGGACTCCTGCCACTGGTTCAGTGGAAACCCGTTGAAGGGGGAAAGCTTCCGTGTGCGGGGACCCCATAAACCCAGGGCCTCGGGAAACCACAGAACAGAACTGATCTGCATCCAGATCGGGGGTGAGAATAGCAGCCCCTCCCTCACAGAAAAGCGCACTGGGCGCCGCCATCTTGCCCAAAGGCAGAGAGCTCAGAACACGCGGCTCTCGACCCCCATCTAGTGGCGACAGGCTGTAACTGCCACCGAATTCTACCACCACGCGAAAAAACCGCTCCTCTACCATCCAGCAATTTATAAAAGCCCCAGACCAGAAGGAAAACAATAAAAACACAGAATTAAGTCCTGAGGACTTGGAATTAGGTAAACTAAGTGATAATGAATTCAGAGCAGCTATAATCAAAAAACTCAATGAGGTAGAGAGAAAGACAGAGAAACAAGCCAATGAGTTCTGGAGTTACTTCACAAAAGAGACTGAAATTATAAAGAAGAATCAAACAGAATTACTAGAGATAAAAAACACAATGGACCAGATAAAACAGAATACGGATTCCCTAAATGCCCATCTAGACACCATAGAAGAGCAAATTAACATAATTGAAGATAGACAGGCTGAATGGCTCTAAACAGAGGAAGAAGGAGAACTAAGAATTAAAAAAAACGAGGAAAATCTCCGAGAGATAGTGGATTCAATGAGGAGTAAGATAAGGATCATAGGAATTCCCGAGAACATGGAAAAGGAAAATGGAGCAGAAAGTGTGCTTAACGAAATTATAGAAGAGAACCTCCCAAATGTAGGGATTGATGGAGAAATGTGTGTAGAGGAAGCTTTCAGATCTCCTAGATTTGTCAATGTAAAAAGACCTACTGCAAGGCACATAGTAGTACAATTGGCAAGAAGGAAAGATAAAGAAAGAATACTCAGGGAAGTAAGAAAAAAGAAGAGAATAACCTACAAAGGAGCCCCTATCAGACTTTCAGCGGATTTCTCTACAGAAACCTTACAAGCTAGGAGAGAATGGAGTGACATAGTCAAAGCTTTAAAAGATAAAAATCTTCAGCCAAGAATACTCTATCCAGCAAGAATTTCCTTCAGATATGAGGGAGAAATTAAATCTTTTCCAGGCAAACAAAAGTTAAGGGAATTTGTAACTAAAAGCCCTCCACTACAAGAAATCCTCAAGAAGGCTCTCATACCTGAAAAAAGAAAAAAGGGAGAAAGGGGTCACAATCTACAGACTAGGGAGACCGATGGAGAGAACCAGAATAGGATAGCAAATATTCAACTATAGCATTAGGGTAAAGGTAAGAAAACTACCAAAGCAAGGATGATCTTATCACTCTAACTACAAATTCATAACACGAGTTGGAATAAGAAATGAAAATAATTATTTAGGAGGGGAAGAGCAAAGGGTCTAAATCAGTATTAGCCAAGTAAGTAAGAGACCACCAGAGAATAGAATATACATGAGATTCTAAATACAAACTTCAGGGTAGACACTAAAATAAAATACAGAACAGAGTCACAAATCATAAATAAGGAAAAATCTAAGAAACCCAGCATAAGAAATTGCATAAAACTCCGGGAAGATACTATAGGTAGTACACTCTTTGACATAGAACTTAAAAGGATCTTTTCCAATACCATGTCTTCTCAGACAAGGGAAACAAAAGAAAAACAAGCAGGACTTCATCAGACTAAAGAGCTTCTGAAAGGCAAAAGAAACGAGGATCAAAACCAAAAGACAACCCACCAAGTGGGAGAAAATTTTTGCAAATCATCTATCTGATAAGGGGTTAATCTCCAGAATATATAAGGAACTCACACACTGAACAAGAAAAACAAACAGCCCAATCAAAAAATGGGCAGAGGATATGAACAGACATTTTTTCCAAAGAAGATATACAAATGGCCGTTAAACACATGAAAAGACGTTCATCATCACTAATCATCAGGGAAATGCAAATCAAAACTACATTAAGATACCACTTTATGCCTGTTAAAATGGCTATAATCACTAAGACTAAAAATAATAAATGTTGGAGAGGGTGTGGAGAAAAGGGAACCCTCGTACACTGCTGGTAGGAATGCAAACTGGTGTAGCCACCATGGAAAACAGTATGGAGATTCCTCAAAAAACTGAAAATAGGGGCTGGCCCTGTGGCCGAGTGGTTAAGTTTGCATGCTCTGCTTCGGAGGCCCAGGGTTTCACTGGTTCAAATCCTGGGCATGGACATGGCACTGCTCATCAGGCCATGCTGAGGTGGCATCTCACGTACCACAACTAGAAAGACCCACAACTAAAATATTTACAGCTATGTACTGTGGAGCTTTGGGGAGACAAAGGAAAAATAAAAAAAAAAACAAAAAAACAACTAAAAATAGAACTACCACATGACCCAGCTATCCCCCTGCTGGGTATCTACCCAAACAACTTGAAATCAACAATCCAAAGTAACATATGCACCCTATGTTCATTTCAGCACTATTGACAATAGCCAAGACATGGAGGCAATCCAAGTGCCATCAACTGATGATTGGATAAAGATGTGGTATATATACATAATAGAATACTACTCAGCCATAAAAAAGACAGGTTCATCCCATATGCAACACCATGGAAAGACCTGGAGGGAATTATGCTTAGCAAAATAAGCCAGCCTGAAAAGACAAACACCAGATGATTTCACTCATATGTGGAATATAAACAAGCACATGGACAAAGAAAACAGTTCCGTGGTTACCAGGGGAAGGGGGGTGGGGGGTGGGCACAGGGGGTGAAGGGGAGCATCTAGGTGGTGACAGACAAGAAATAATGTACAACTGAAATCTCACAGTGATGTAAACCATTATGAACTCAAAAAAAAAAAACTACATAAGCTAGAAGACAGTAGATTGACATCTTCAAGGTGCTGGAAGGAAAGGAAATGTCAACCTGGAATTCTACACCAAGCGAAAAAATAAATTTCAAAAATGAAAGAGAAATGAAGACTTTTCCAGACCAATAGGGTTTCTCTTCCTCATGAAACAGGAAATTGGCTGCCAACCACTGATTCTCCCACTTCTTTCTAGCTAACTGAACCCTAACTTTTTGAAAAATTGAGGTAAAATTCACATAACATAAATTCACCATTTATTTATTTATTTACATTTTTTTCCCTTTTTCCTCCCCAAAGCCCCCCAGTACATAGTTGTGTGTTTTTAGTTGTGGGTCCTTCTAGTTGTGGCATGTGGGTCACTGCCTCAGCGTGGCTTGATGAATGGTGCCATGTCCGCGCCCAGGATTCAAACTGGTGAAATCCTGGGCTGCCGAAGCAGAGGGCACGAATTTAACCACTCCGCCATGGGGCTGGCCCCTAACCATTTTAAAATGTACAATTTAGTGGCTTTTAGTACATTCACAACATTGTGCAACCATCACACCAATTCCAGAACATTTTTATTACCCCCCAAATATACCCTGTACCCATTAAGCTGTCAGTCCCCATTCTGTCCTCTGCCCGGTCCCTGGCAATCACTAATCTGCTTTTTGTATCTATGTAATTTCTTATTCTGAGCGTTTAATACAAATGGATTCATACAATATGTGGCCTTTTGTGTCTGGCCTCTTTCACTCAGCATAATGGTTTTCAAGGTTCATTCATGTTGTAGCATGTATCAGTACCTCATTCATTTTTGTGTGTGAGGAACATTCACCCTGAGCTAACATCCATTGAAAATCCTCCTCTTTTTTTGCTTGAGGAAGATTAGCCCTGAGCTAACATCTGTGCCAGTCTTCCACTACTTTGTACGTGGGATGCCTCCACAGCATGGCTGATGAAAGGAGTAGGTCTGCACCTGGGATCCGAACCCACGAACCCTGGGCCACTGAAGCGAAGCACAGAGAATTTTAACCACACTGCCACCAGGCTGACCCCACTTCATTCATTTTTATGGCTGAATAATATCCCATTGCATGGATATACCACATTTTGTTTATCCATTCATCAGTTGATGGACATTTGGGTTGTTTCCATTTTGGGGCTATTGGGAACAATGCTGCTATGAACATTCCTGTACAAGGTTTCGTTTCAACACCTATTTTCAGTTCTGTTAGGAATCTACATAACAGTGGAATTACTGGGTCATATGGTAATTCTGTGTTTAGCCTTTTGAGGAACCACTGAACTGTTTTCCAAAGTGGCTGCACCATTTCCCATTCCCGCAAGCAATGTATGATGAATCCTAATTTTCAGTCAGAGCTGCAGTATGCCCTCTTCCTCAGGAAGAATCATGATTGGTAAAAGCCAGTTGAGGGAGATTACATTTCCCAAAGCCACCACAATATTTCTAGTCTGACATGCTTTTCCTGAAACTTGTCACTCCACCTTCAAGAGATGGAGTCTGTTTCCTCTCCCCTTAAAACTGGTCAGACTTTTGTGACTCACTTGACAAGCAGAAGATGGAGTAAGTAATGTTATGTGACTTCTGATGGTATGTCTTAAAAGGCAATAATGGCTTCTGCCTAGCTCTTTTTCTCAGGACATGTGCCCTTGAATCCCTGAGGAGCCATGTAAGAAGTCCAGAAGATCATGAGGAGAGACTACACAGAAATAGAGCGAGATGCCTAAGGTGCCCCCGGTGCTCCAGCCCCAGCTGATTATCTTCTTATTTCTTATTTGTTTATTTATTTCTTAAGCAAACATTAAACCACTCTAGTATCATATCTAATTTGATTCTTTTTTATTGAATGAATTAATTTTTTATTGCATAACATTGGTTTATAACATTATATAAATTTCGGGTGTAGATCATTATATTCTGATTTCTGTGTAGATTCCATCGTGTTCACCACCCAAAGACTAATTACAGTCCACCACACACACGTGCCTAGTCATTCCTTTTGCCCTCCTCCCTCCCCTGTTCCCCTCTGGTAACCACCAATCCAATCTCTGTCTCTATGTGTTTGTTAGTTGTTTTTTTTTTATCTTTTATGAGTGAGTGAGCTCATACGGTATTTGACTTTCTCCCTCTGACTTATTTCGCTTAGCTGATTATCTTTTCAATCCAGGCACCAGATATATGGATGAGGAAGTCTTCCGATGATTCCAGCACCAGTGTTGTCTGACTGCAATTGTGGACAGATCCCAAACAAAACTGCCTTGCTGACCCCAGTCAATCACCCAAACAGCGAGAGATAATAATAAAATATTGTAATTGTCTTTTAATCCACTCACTTTGGGATGGTTTATTAATCAACAATACATGTCAAAACAATTGATCCCCTTTGCCAGATTCCCAATTTCTAGACTATTTTACATCTAAGAATGGACACGTGGACACAGTTCTGACTAATAAGATACATGAGGAGATTTGTTGGGGGGGCGCTTCTGGGAAAGAGTTTGCTTTCTGATAAAATAGACTGGATATGAGAACCTGTGTTTAGCTCCCCAACCTATGCCTCTGCTTCCTGCCTTTGAATAAGAAGCGTGGACACAATGCTTACATCTGGAGCAGCCATCTTGTGATCCTGAGGCAACAAGTCAGAGGATAAAATATCAGTATCTGAGGATGACGGAGAAGAATGGACAGTGCTTGGAAGTTGGATGGCATCGGTGAATCCCTAAAGAAACCCTGGAAGCTCCTGGGTTTGACTACATTTTCTGAGCCAGAGCACTTACACTTCTTCCAACTATTTTTTGTTTTCATGTACCATAGTTCTGGGTTACAGGTGTTTCTCAATTTCATCTAAGAAGCAGTTTTCGATTCTTTTTGTTGTTGTTTTGAGGTGATTTTCTAGAAGAAACCTTTTATTCAACTTTTTTTTTTTTGGCTGGAAAAGATTTGCTCTGAGTTAACTTCTGTTGCCAATCTTCCTCTCTCTCTCTCTCTTTTCTCTCCCCAAAGCGCCAGCACATAGTTGTATATTTTAATTGTAAGTCCTTCTAGTTCTTCCAAGTGAGCCGCTGACACAGTGTGGCTGCTGACAGACGTGTGGTGTGGTTCTGCGCCCAGGAACTGAACCCGGGCCACCGAAGTGGAGTGTGCTAAACTTTAGCTGCTAGGTCATCAGGGCTGGCTCTTATTCAACTTCTTGAAACTGATCAACCTTACTCATAATAAGAAAATGCAAGTTAAAACAATAGGAAAATACCATTTTCATCTCTCAGATTGACAAAAAGAAAAAGGTTTGATTGTAAAATATGTTAGGAAAGGTGTGGGAAAGGCTTGCTTACATGCTGCTGGTTGGAACATAAATAGGAATAGACTTTTGGAGTGAATTTAGGGTACCTAAGGAAATGTAAAATGCACATAGCCTTTGACCTACCATTTCCCCTTGTAGGAGTTTGCCTAATAGATAAACTCACAAAGACTACGTGCAAGGGTGTTTACAACATTATTTATAATAGTGAAAAAGTGGGAACAACTTAAACAT
The DNA here is from genome assembly GCF_021613505.1 of Equus quagga. Lineage (NCBI taxonomy): Eukaryota > Metazoa > Chordata > Mammalia > Perissodactyla > Equidae > Equus > Equus quagga. The sequence goes on along the minus strand of NW_025793724.1, from coordinate 32,317 downwards.
GAGACTGGTTAAATAAATCATGATATATCCATATGGTGGAATACTATGCAGCCATTAAAAATGATGAGGTAGGGGCTGGCCCCATAGTGTAGTGGTTAAGTCTGGCGTGTTCCACTTTGGCAGCCTGGATTCACGGGTTTGGATCCTGGCTGCAGACCTACATGACTCGTCAAGCCATGTGGCAGCAACCCGCATACAAAATAGAGGAAGACTGGCACAGATGTTAGCCCAGGGGTAACTTTCTCAGGCAAAAAAAGAGGAAGATTGGCAACAGATGTTAGCTCAGAGTGAATCTTCCTCACCAAAATAAAAGGAGAAAATGATGAGGTAGATATATATGCTCTTGTATATAATGAAACAAGTGTATATAGTATCCTCTTATTTTTATTAAAAAAGTATGGGGAACACACACATATATATTTATATTAATTATAATAGCACATTTATATTATAAATATAATATAAATAAAAATATTATAAATATGACAGGATTGTTGAGGGCCGTTTTGGAGGCTGGCTACCAGACAGGCAGATGAAGTCTCCCTCTGGTCTCCATCTCTAACAGATGGTTACAAGGCACAGTGTTTCTGTATTGCCTGTCGAGAGATGTCCTCTGTGGCTAAGTGACAGCTGGGCTGGCTCTGTAATGCACCACCTTACAATTGCTTCCCATCCTTTCCTGCCTCACTTCCCTTTGCCCTCACTCTCCCTAGAAAGGATTGGTTCTTAAGCTTTGCCTGGGCTCTGTTTTCTAGGGAACTGGAGCTAAGACAAATAGTACAGCTTAAATATTTCATGATAAAAATTTTAAATGGGGGGGCACAGGGAACAGAAAGCACTCTTAAGATATGTGAGGGGTCAGTGTGATTGGTCCATGTCCTCTCTTCCTGAGAAAACTCTTGAAAATACTGAGAGAAGAGGAGTCGTGGTATAAGAGTACTGCCAATGAGCAGTGAACCCATTTAATTAGATTTCCTTTGCCATTTAATTCTTTTCTCTTCAAAATCACTTTTGAAATGTCCAAGGAAATATAAAAATGGGAGAAAATCTTTTTCAGTACTGGAGGGGCAAAAATTTATATTTGTATTTTGTGAAACTTCAGCAAGATACAGAGCAAGTGTATCTGGACTGAAGGGAATATTAACCGCTTTCAACTTCATGAATATAGAAGAAAATCTCACCTGGAAAAGGAGTAGGTGAAAGTCACCCAAAGAGCTCTCCTGCAAACCCCAGATCAGAACAACAGACCTGGGGGGGAGTGGCCTGCAGGATGGTAGGGGAGGGAGCCCAAAGAGCCTGGACCCTGCCCAGGGCCAGTCCTGGAGCAGCTCTCTCCTTGCTCACTCTCAGCATTTCCACAGAGTAGACCCCTCTAAGCAAATCAGGAACTTTGCTGCAGGGCCCCCAACAAAGAGCTGTGCCTCAGTTAACTCCTGGTTGCCACAAACATCACAGGGAGAAAACAACTACTAACTACATCAGTGAATATGGTGGGCCCACTACTTTCTTGTCCAAGGTGAAAAATTATGCACTTTATTTACACAAATTTGCCTTGAACACTTACATTTAAAAAAGTCACACTTTAACACGACAAGTACCTATAATAAAGGCATAACACAAGACAATGTAGTAGAGTTCAAGTATCCAGCTGCCTGTTTTTATAAGTAAAGTTTTAATGGAACACAGTCACGCCCCTTTGTTGTTGAGGTGTTGTCTATGGCTGCTTTCTCCCTACATGGCAGAGGTGAGTAGCTGAGTAATTACAACAGACGCTCGCCAGTCTTAGCTATTTACTGTCTGAAAAGGTGGCTTGCAACAGTACTGTAGTTAAAGGCAGCTGTGAGAAACCGTTTCAGTAAGGATATATTCTCTCACTTGGATTGCACATTTTCCCCAAGCCCTCATGCAGGTGTACACCTTCTGCTTCAAGACCTTATATCTCTAGATATAAATGCTTTAACAAAAATTACAAATCTTTTATAAATATTTCAATCGTATCCTATGTGACACATGGCACTGCAGTTCTACAAAGTAGTAAACTCTGTAAAGCACCTTGAGGTTAGCACGAGTTTTTATTGAAAAAGGGCCACAATCTAATACAGAATGGGAAAAGTTGAATTTTGAGCACAGAAAGGGGTTAAACCTCTCTAGAGTGTCCATTTAGGAGGCTTATACCATATTAAGCCCTAAAGTTCCTATCGGCTTCTTGCCCTCACCTCTCCAGATAACAGCAGAAAGAAGGGGTTTAGGTGATCCAGCCATTTCTATTCATTGGCATCTATTCCTTGGAATTTGAGGGCCATGAATTGTTTTTAAGGACCTGGGATTTTGGGAAGGACCCATGACATTAGCCATCATTCTTATGTCAGGGAACACCCCACAAGTCTCCTAGGAGTGTCTCTCTATATTTACAGCTGTTCTTGAGTTTGAGCAAAGAATGTACATTACTGCGTGGGTTGCATAGAGGGGCCTAATAAACGGTTGCCCTTTCTCCCTGGGGAGATGGTTCGTCCCTCTTCACTCTTTTCCTATATCTCCCCAACAATCTCAATTCTAAGATGGCAAAAGTACCCTAGATTAGGGGCTGGAGACAGGGAGGGGCCATGGGGCGGTCAGTGGGGAGCAAAGTACAATTGGATACCTGATTCTGGGAATTATCTCAATGACTTCACTGGAGAATAAACAGGCTTGGGATTTTGAAGAACCAATAAACTGCCTCTGTGTAAGAGTGAGAAAGATGTAATGCATAAAATCATGGAGCAGCAAGTTTAATTTATATTTGGGGTAAAAACTATAACAAAGTTAGCTTGCTTATGACCAACCGCATATTGGGTTGCAACATGGATCTGTGCTGTGCATCAGAAGGTGCTCAGTAGCTGCTTTCTGATGAGGAGAAGAATCACTACTTTTCTCCAAAGCATTGGTTTTCAGCCTCGATGTTTTGTCATAAATAATATCATGCCAAAAATCTGTGAATGTTTTACCCAGTGAAAATAAAGATGATTTAAGTTTACCTCTATAATGCACCACTTTTACATACTCGCATTCACATTTGCTTTGCTGTGTGGGAGGGAAAGGGGTAGAGTTACAGCATGTATGCTGGAAACTGTGCACTGAGGGATACTGAGCATTTGAATATCATTTGTCAAATGTATCAGGGCAGAAAAATGGCTAATGGCTGCTTCTCTAAAGAACAGGTCCTGACGAAAGCAGGTAATCTTTGGCACAGGAACGTTCCTAGTAGGTGGAGGAGGGAGTATCATCTGTCAGGCTTTTTTCTTTTTTTTTTTTTACCCAGGCCCATAACATACTCATAATCACCTGCTCCGCCAGCTGGACAGGTGGTGAACAAGAAGGCAGGGGTTAGCTACAACTTGACAGGCGTACTTTAGCACAGGGGCAGAAGAGACAAGGCCATCTCCTAACTAGCAGGCTTGGGCAGTGGCTGGCAGCATTCCTGGGATGGATGTACAGGAGCAGGGTGGGTGTACTGAAGCAGAGGAGGGATTGGAGCATGGAGCAGACAACTGACAGCCTAACTTCCATGACGCAGAGCAGGGGAGAGGGCAGGAAGGAGCTGGAATAGGCTGAAGATCAGGTTTCACAGCTAAGGCATTGTTGATGCTGATCAGACCTCCTATTCCTGCTCCCCTCTACCTGGCTTCTTGGCTCCACCGCTCCACTGGCCAAACCTGGGAGCCACAGTCAGGAGGACCAGCAGCGTGAGCTACTCCATTTCCCATCCATCACTCAGTTTCACTTTCCATAGGCCAGGTGGTTCACTGGGGGTAAGAAGTAGCTGTGGGTCTTCTCTTGGGAGAATTGAAAAAAAAAAAAAAGGAGCTTAATAGCTTTAGGAAAACATTGATATTTACAATAAGAAGTAGCTAGGTAGAATGATGAGATATAAGTGAAAAAACCTGCATGCAAAATCATTTGACCAGTACTAGTAAAGGTGTGTAAAAATGTGCCCATGAGAAAAAGGACCAGAAGGAAAGGCCAGATGGTTGGCAGTGTCTGAGAGGGGGTAAAGTTGTGACTATATTTTTCCTGTTTTTCTGAATACGCTACTGTCCTTCTATAGTTTAAAAAGCATTTCAAAGTAAACAATTAGGGATCTGCAAATCCAATGATAAATTAAGTTTATTCAGACCATCCCTCCTAATAAGAACAACTAGAAAAGACTGACAAATTAAACAAAAAAACTTTCTGAGGCATGATCCATGAAAGAAAGAATCTGTAAACTGGACTTCATCAAAACTAAAAATTTCTGTTCTGTGAGACACTGGCAAGAGGATGAAAAGACAAGCCACAGACTGGAAGAAAATATTTGCAAAAGACACAGCTGATAAAGGAATGTTATCTAATATATGCAAAAAACTCTTAAAACACAACAATAAATACAAACAACCCCATTAAAAAACAGGCCAAAGACCTTAACAAACCTTAACCTCAGCCAAGAAGATATACATATGGCAAATAAGCATATGAAAAGATGCTCCACATCAAACGTCACCAGGGAAATGCCAATGTAAACAATGAGATACCATTACATACCTATTAGAATGGCCAAATCTGGAACACTGACAACACCAAATTCTGTCCAGGATGTGGGGAGCAACAGGAACTCTCACGCATTGCTGGTGGGAATGCAAAATGGTACAGACGCTTTGGAAGACAGTTGGGTGGTTTCTTATAAAACAGAACATACTTTCACCACATGATCCAGCAATTGTGCTCCTAGGTATTTATCCAAAGGAGTTTAAAATTTATGCCCACACAAAAACTTGCACACAAATGTTTATAAAGCCACTTTATTCGTAATTGTCAAAACTTGGAAGCAACCAAGATGTCCTTCACTGAATGGATGAACAAACTGTAGTACATCTAGACAATGGAAAATTGTTCAGCACTAAGAAGAAATGAGTTATCAAGCCATGAAAAGACATGGAGGAACCTTAAACGCACATCATTAAGTGGAAGAAGCCAATATGAAAAGGCTGCGTACTGCATGATTTCAACCATATGACATTCTGGAAAAGGCAAAACTGTGGAGAAAGTAAAAAAGATCAGTGGTTCCTGGGATTAGGGAGGAGGGAGGGATGGATAGGTGGAGCACGGAAGATTTTAGGGCAGTGAAACTACTCTGTGTGATACTGTAATGGTGGATGCAAGTCACTTTATGTTTGTCCAAACCTGTAGAATGTATAACACCACGAGTGAGCCCTAATGTAACCTAAGGACTCTGGGTGATAATGAGGTTTCCATGTAGGTTCAGTGATTGTAACAAATGTATTGATCTGTTGCAGGATGTTGAGAGTGGGGAAGGCTGTGTGTGTGTGTGTGTGTGTGTGTGTGTGTGTGTGTGTGGACGGGGGTCATATATGGAAAACCTCTGTCCCTTTCTCTCAACTTTGCTGTTGAACCTCAACCTGCTCTAAAAAATAAAGTCTGTTAAAAAAAATCTGTTTGAAGGCAGTACCAAAACGGTGAAGAATTATGGGGCCAAGACTCACGTGAGAAGGGAAGTTTGCAGAGGTAAGCCTGATATTTGGGGCTGTCCTTCTTAAGGCTTTCGTCAATGATGGGAGCTAAGAAGCTAAAAAGCTGAACAGAAAATTTGACAGATTGATGGGATAGAGGGAACAAGAATTGGAATTCAGGGCCTGATAAGGAGGAGGGGCTCTGGTAAACACCACAGACTTTTGGTTGGGACCCTGCAGGCCCACAGCAATAAGTATGGATTGGAAATAGACGTGTCTCACAGGGACTGAATCCACTTTGAATCCTCTCAGTTTCTGATTGAACTGTGGTCATCTGGGATGGCCAGTGCCTCTAGCTTAGCTTCCAGCCATAAGATACCAAAATCTGATAAGGATAATATGAGAAAGGAAAATTACAGACTAATCTCATTTATGAACATAGATCTTACAAGCCTAAACAAAATATTAGCAAACCAAATCCAATGATATATCAAAGCAATAACACTATGACTGAATTGGGTTTATTTCAGGAGTGCAAGGCCAGTTTAAGACTGAAGAAGCAATCACTGCAATTCACATTAAAAGAATTAGGAAGAAAAATTGCATGATCATATTGATACGTGCAGAAAAAGAATTTGATAAAATTAAACATCCATTTATGACAAAAAAGTTTTCTCAAACAAGGAATAAATGAAATCTGATAAAGAATATCTAGTAAGCAAATGTCATATTTAAAGGGGAAATGGTGAAAGCTATTCACCAGAGATAAGGGATGAGACAAGTATGCTTGCCATCACTCTTTATCTTCAATATTATAGTGGGGTCCTAGCCAGTGTAATAAGGCATGAGAAAGAAGGAAGGGGTAAGGATTGGAAAGGAGGAAATAAAGCAGCCATAATTCACACATGACTTGATTCATATGTTGAAAATCCAAGAGAATCTATAGATGAAAACTATTCGAATAAATAAGTGAATTTAGCATGATCTCTGGATAGAAGACCAAGATATAAAAATCAGTAGGTTTCTACACATCAGTAACAAACCATTAGAAAAGATACTTAAAAATGATACAATTTACAAAATCAACAAAAATAATCAAATAACCAAGAATAAATCTAACAAAAGTTGTGTAAGAGCTCCACGCATAAATTATAAAACATCATTCAGAGAAATTAAAGAAGACTCAAATGAGGAATATATCATGTTTTTGTATTAGATAGCTCAATATTATAAAGATGTCATTTTCTCCCAAATTGTTCTATGGTCTCAATGAAATAATTTAAATATCAGTGATAATCTCTTTTGTTGTTGTTTGGTGGAAATTGACAATCTGATTTGAAAATGTGTATGCAAATGTAAAGAACCAAGAATTCCCAAGACAATCTTGAAGAACAAAGGGGCTCATTTACCAGGTATCAAACTTATTCTAAAGCTTACACTTAAAACTAATACAATGTTATATGTCAATTATATCTCAATAAAAGAACTTATTATGAAGATACAGTAATTAGATAATGAGATACTCGTGCCAAAATAGACGAACTGACACAATGGAACAGAATAGAGAATAAGAAACAGACCTATATACATGGACACCTGATTTATGAGAAATGTGGCACTGCAGAACAGTGAAGAAAGGAAGACACTTTCAAGTAAATGCACCCAGGTCATTCGGATAGCCATACGTTAAAAAAAAAAAAAAAAAGAAAAGAAGCAGCAGCAGCAAGCTCTACCTCAAACTATACACAAAATTTAACTCCAGAATGACAGTATATCTAATCGACAAAAGTAAAACCATGTCATAAAGAGTCTGATTCATTTCTTGATGTTTGACCGCTGACAGCTTTTTAAAGCCTTAGTCCTCCCTTCCCCTTGTGCCCCCCATCTAGGCAAACTGATAAGAAAGCCTGGTTGCTGTCTCCTTCGGTACTGGTGAGAGATTCAAACCACACAAGGCCCTGCCCACACTGGGAACCCTCACCCCAGCCCCAATGCCAAATCCACCATAAAAAGGCCAAGCCAGTCTCCTTTCTTTGCTTGCTTAGGATCTGCTTTGGAGGCCTGCCCTGCTCTCCCCAGAGACCTCATTTATCTAAGTAATAAACTTCTCACACCCTCTTGATGTGTGTCTATGGCGTTATCAGTCTTGACATTTGGACCAAATTTTGGGTGGAGGCCCATCCTTTTGCTTTAGGATAGTCACAACAAATCAGAAAGCTTCTAGAATATAACATAGAAGAATATATTCATGACCTCGAGGACAGGAAAAATTTAAAAGGACTAACCATAAAGGAAGGCTGATACATCAGTCTACATTAAAATCAAGATCTTTTATTCATCAAAAGACATCATTAAGAGAGTGGGGGAAAGAATAACTTTTTAAGCAAATGGTACTATGACAACAGGATATCCACAAAAGAGTGAATTTGGACCCCTACCTCATACCATATGCAGAGTTAACTCCAAATGGATCAATGACCTAAATTTAAGAGCTAAAACTATAAAACTCTTAGAAGAAAACACAGGAGGAAATCTTCATGACCTTGGATTTGGCAATATTGTTTTTAGATATGAAACCAAAAGCATAAGCAAATGAAGAAACAGAGAAATTGGACTTCATCAAAACTGAAAACTTTCGTGCATCAAAGGACACTATCAAGAGTGAAAAGACCACCCAAAGGGTGCCGGCCCCATGGCATAGTGATTAAATTCGGCACCCTCTGCTTCGGTGGCCCAGGTTTGCAGGTTCAGCTCCTGGGTGCAGACCTACATTATTCATCAGCCATGCTGTGGCAATGACCCACATATAAAGTGGAGGAAAACTGGCACAGATGTAAGCCGAGGGCTAATCTTCCTCAGCAAAAAAGAAAAAAAAAAGTACAACCCAAAGAATGGGAGAAATATTCGCAAATCATATACCTGATAAGAGTCTAGTATCCAGAATATATAAGGAATATATAAATGTAGCAACAAAAAGACAAACAACCCAATCCAAAAGATGGGCAAAGGACATAAATAGACATTTCTTCAAAGAAGATATATAAATGTCCAATAACTATATGAAGAGATGCTCAACATCATTAATCATCAGGGAAATGCAAATCAACACCACAGTGGGATACCACTTTGCACCCATTAGGATGGTTTTAATAAAAAAGATAGATAATAACTAGAGTTGGTGAGGATGTGGGGGAATTGGAACCCTTATACACGGCTGGTGGGAATGTAAAATGGTTCAGCCACTTTGGAAAACAGTGTGGCAGTCCCTCAACAGGTCAAACATAGAGTTACCATGTGGCTCATATTCCATTCTAGGCATATACCCAAAAAGAAACGAAAACATGTCCACACAAAAACTTGTACACCGATATTCATAGCAGGACTATTCATAATAGCAAAAAGGCAGAAACAACCCAAATGCCCATCAACTGATGAATGGATAAACAAATGTGGTATATCCATATAATGGAATATTATTCAGCCATAAAAAGGAATGAAATATTCATATGTGCTACAACATGGATGAACCTTTAAAACATTATGCTTAGTGAAAGAAGCCAATCTCAAAAGACCAATATTATATGATTCTATTTATATTAAATGTCTAGAATAGGGAAATCTATAGAGACAGAAAGTAGATTAGTGAACACCTAGGGTTGGGGGATGGGAAGGTTGAGGGGTGATGGTTAAAGGATAGGGGATTTCTTTTGGGGTGATGAAAATGTTCTTAAATTGAGAGTGGTGATGGTTGTCTAATTCAGTGAATATACTAAAGACTACTGAATTTTACACTTTTAAGTGGGTGAATTGTATGGTATGCGAATTCTATCTCAGTAAAGATGTTACCAAAAAACTCCATTAACATGAAGGATTTTTTCCCTAGGTGTAAATAAGAATAGTTAGAAAATGATTTAAGACAAAGAAACAAATTACTACATGTTATCTTTTTAGTCTTTTTTATCATGTCTTCAAAACCAAAAAGATCCTTACATTTAAGATAATTTAGGAATATTCCCACCTGACATGGGATGGATTTGAGCTCCTTCAACAACTTTCTTGCACTTGAAAATTTCATAATCTAAGAACAAGACTTTTTCTACTGAAGATCACTGAATGATTGGTTAATAAAAATCAAACAAGGTGAATATACAAGTGAAAAGCAGCTTGTGTTTAATAGGTCAGGAAACCTACAAAGTAGCTTAATCTTTTGTTGTTGCCTATATGTATTGTAAGGCCTAAAATGTCACATGCTGCATTAACATCTCTGAGCCTTACAGGGTCCCAAAGGCCTAACTATGAGTTCTCTTCTCACTGGATGGGCCCCTCACCCAGGGTAAAGGCCCCAAACCTCACTAGTTTCCCCATGAACTGGACCAGCTGCACCTGACCCTCCTCAAATTAATGGGCTTCACCTCCCTGCAGCCTCTGGAATTATTCAAATAAGCCAACCACATCCTCCTGTGGGAACCAAGGGTCACCTCGTCCTCTTGTTACAACAAAGACCGCCTCCCACAGCCCCTGTTTGTTCAGGCTACTCCTGAGAGCAGCCCAGTGTGGTGCTGCATGGTGTTTGGTGTCCTCCTCCCCTGGGTTGTGGATATACATGATGAATAAACTGCTGTCAATCTCAGAGGTCCAGTGTCAGCTGTTGTGCCTTCGGCCATCCCCAGAATGCTAGGGTGGGACTCTCTCTCACCAACAGGATGAAGAGGAGGTGACAGAGCACTATATCTCCTACCCAACCTGCTCCTGCTTCCTGCAGCTGCTGCTGCCCTCTATGCTGCTGCTGCCCTCTATGCTGCTGCAACAGCTCACAGCCTCCCATTAGTCTGACCTCGTCCCATGCAAAACCATCCAATTCTGCAAACTTTGCACCTGCCCCAACCAGTGCACTGTTTACCTCATAGATAACCCACAGCCACTGTCATCCCATGAAGCATTCAAACTGTCTGCTGCAAACTCCTCTCCAGGAACTTACCAAGCCCTGGCTCCTCTGTCTCAGAGCTGAGGAATTAGAGCCAAAGACAATCTTTGTGCAGGGTGGGCATTTAGCAGAGGTTTCTTTATTGATTTGGTGCTCACTGATGGGGGATGCTTGTGTGGCTAGGACAGGGGGATCATGGTCTTCCTGGCATAGTCGCGTACTGAGTTTTTAATGATGTGGATCTTCATGTTTGCCCTTCCTGCCTCACGGTCTATAGTGAACAGCAAGCAAGGGAGATGAAGGACATGAAAAGCCTCTGTGGACTGTGGATGGCTACACAGCTCTAAAGGATTCATATTCGTTTGTTCCTAGAAAATTGCTAAGGCCAGACCCTGCTTCCATGATAATGCTACAGTACCACAATTACTGTAATAGAATTTCTTCAGGAAACTGTTCACAGTTACTGACTTATATGTACCATGGGTCATATCAGGGCCCCATAAAGAAAAATCCTGACAGATAGACATACCACCGATGTGACTTTGTCCCTCCACAGAAACCTTATGAAGAAGTTTTACTGTGTTTCATTCTCAGAAAATACTTGTGAAAACCTAAGATGTGCCAAGCATTATACTAGGGGCTGGAGACGGAGAAGCATGTTGCTATTTTTTTAATTTTAAAATTTTGCTAGGAAACATACAACATAAAATTTACCATCCTTTTTTTTTAAAGTTGAGGTATAATTGACAGATAATATTATTTTAGTTTCAGGTGTAGAACATAATGATTCAATATTTGCATATAGTGAGAAATAATCACCACAATAAGTCTAGTTAACATCTGTCACCATACATAGTTACAAAAAATTTTTTTCTTGTGATGAGGATTTTCAAGATCTTCTCTCTTAGCAACTTTCAAATATACAATACAGTATTGTTAACTATAGCCAGCCCTGGGGGTCTAGTGGTTGAGATTCAGCGCTCTCACTGCCGTGCCCTGGGTTCATTCCCTGGTCAAGGAACCACACCTCCCGTCTGTCGGTTGTCATACTGTGGCTGCTGCATGTTGCTGTGAAGCTGAAAGCTATGCCACTGGTGTTACAAATACCAGCAGGGTCACTCATGGTGGACAGGTTTCAGCAGAGCTTCCAGACTAAGAGAGACTAGGAAGAAGGAACTGACCACCCACTTCTGAAAAAGTTGGCCATGAAAACTCTGTGAATAGAAGCGAAGCATCGTCTGATGTAGCCCCGGAAGATGAGAGGATGGTGCAGAAAGATCAGGCGGGGCTCTGCTCTGCTGTGCACAGGATCACTAGGAGTCAGAATTGACTCATGGCACTAACAACAAATTATTAACTGGAGTCACCATACTGTACATAACATCTCCACGACTTAATTATTTTATAGCTAGGAGTTTGTACATTTTGGCCCCCTTCACCCCCCACCCCTCGGCATTCACCAATCTGTTCTCTGTATCTATGAGCTTGTTTTTTTTTTTTTTTTTTTGCTTTAATTCCATGTATAAGTGAGATTGTACGGTATTTGCCTTTCTCTGTTTAACTTATTTCACTTAGCATAATGCTCTCAGGGTCCATCTATGTTGTCAAAAATGGCAAGATTTCATTCTTATTTATGGCTGAATAGTATACCATTGTATACATATCACATCTTCTTTATCCACTCATCCATTGATGGACACAGGTTTTTTACATATCTTGGCTATTATAAATAATGCTGCAATGAACATGAGGGTGCATGTATCATTTCAAATTAATGTTTTTGTTTTCTTTGGATAAATACCCAGAAGTGGAATTGCTGGATCATATGATAGTTCTATTTTTAATTTTTTTTGAGTAAGCTCCATATTGTTTTCCATAGTGGCTGCACCAATTTATGTTCCCACTAACAGTGCACTAGGGTCCCCTTTTCTCCACATCCTTGCCAACACTTGTTATTTCTTGTGTTTTTGATAATAGCCATTCTAATAGGTGTTTGGTGATATCTCATTGTGGTTTTGATTTGCATTTTCCTGATAGTGATGTTGAGCATCTTTTCATGTACCTGTTGGCCATCTCTATATCGTCTTTGGAAAAACGTCTATTCAGATCCTCTGCCCATTCTTTAATTGGATTGTTTGTTTTTTTGCTATTGAGTTGTATGAGTTGTTTATATATTTTCGATATTAACCTCTTATCAGATAGATGATTTGCAAATATTTCAGTCCATTCAATAGGTTGTCTTTTCATTTTGTTGATAATTTCTTTTGCTGTGCAGAAGCTTTTTAAATTGATGTGATCCCACTGGTTTATTTTTGTTTTTGTTGCCTTTGCTTTTGGAGTCAGACCCAAAAACTCATCGCCAAGACCAGTGTCAGGGAACTTATTATTTATGTTTCCTTCTAGGAGTTTTATGGTTTCAGGTCTTAAAATTTACCATCTTAACTATTTTTAAGTGTACAGTTCAGTAATGTGAAGTGTATTTGCATTGTCGTGCAGCAGATCTCCAGAAACTTTTTGTCCTACAAAACTGAAACTCTGCATCTATTAAACAACAACTCTTTGCCTCCTTGGTTAAGTTATTCCTAAGTTTTCTATTCTTTTTGATGCTCTTGTAAATGGAATTGTTTTCTTAATTTTCTTTTCAGATGTTTTTCTTTTCATATTTTTGTGTGTTGAAGCAGCAGCATTTTCATACACGAGCATTTTTATTAATGCCCAAGGGCTAAGATTTCCAGGGAGTTGGACAGGAAGCCCCAGAGTAGTATTAGGCAGCAAGATCACCAGCAACGGCCATGCAGTTGTAGGACTATCGCTAGATGGCAGCCAGAGGCACTAGGGGGCAGCACCTGCCCACCAAAGCTCCTTATCCCAAGGACTCTCAGCGACGGGAACTGTAAAAGCTCATCTGCTCCAGCAGTTCTCAGTCCTGGCCTTACATCAGGATCACTGGGAGGCTTGTTAAAAACGGCAGGTTACATAATTTGTGGGGCCCATAGTAAAATGAAAATGTGGACCCTTTGTTCAAAACGTAGGGAAAAAAATGCCTTTAAAGGTACTAAAATATAAAGCTTTTCCCTTTTTACTATAGTCTCTCTCTTGACCTATCCTGGTATATTTTTACTTGCCTAATGTTATTCTAAGTAAATGAAAATTAGGGGGCCGGCCAGGTGGCCCAGCGGTTAAGTTCGCATGTTCCACTTCTCAGAGACCTGGGGTTCCCCAGTTGGGATCCCGGGTGCAGGCATGGCACTGCTTGGCAAAAGCCATGCTGTGGTAGGCGTACCACGTATAAAGTAGAGGAAGATGGGCATGGATGTTAGCTCAGGGCCAGTCTTCCTCAGCAAAAAGAGGAGGACTGGCAGTAGTTAGCTCAGGGCTCATCTTCCTCAAAAAAAAAAAAAAAATTAAAACTTTGAGTACTCAGCCTGAATTTTACCATTCATCTTTATATTGTGCAATGCTAGTTTTAAATGCAAATAAGAGCATTTAACCTTTATGCAGAGTCACCAATATTACCCAATTCATATTTTGTAGCTAACTCATGCATATGTACTTCATTTTTACTGGAACAGTGGAAACACTGAACAAAATTAACTCAATTATTTTTATTTTATGTCTTGCTACGTGCACATCCAGCGCATGACTCTATGGAAGTCAGTGGCTTTCATATTATGCTTACCTTGGATTCACTTTGAGTCTTGAACAATCCCCACACATCATGGGTCCACCAGAATTCTGTGTTCACGGGGACATCGCAAGTGCTCTATGTGAATGGGGCAGCAAGGGATGGCAGACATACACGAGCACGTGTTTCCTCTGCTCATGCACACTCTAGGATCCCATCAGACATCGCTTACAAAATACCAGTTCAAAGATAAAATTACACCCCACACACAAATGTTTATTCCATTTCAGAGGTTATGGGCAGCTGGAAATCAATTCAGGGACACCCCAGGGAGCCCAGGCAACCTGGTTAAGAGACGCGTGTGGATCCTGCCGGAACCACAGACCTCAGGTCAGAGACAGGAGTCCTCAGCAAGGTCAGAGTCCTTCATAATCTGCGAAGTTACAGCAAAGACCTCCTTATGCTGCTCTCAGGTGTACCCAAATAGTTAAGAGTAATTTCAAAAAAAATATGACAAAGCAAAGCTAAGGAGCACCCTCACTGCAGGCCTCTTCCAGCCTCTCTGACTGCCCGCTCACCTGGCTCACTGCCTTCACTTGGAAGAGGGTGTAGTGGGCAACACAAGTAGAAAAGAGGAAGAAATTGAAAGCATAAAAAATTGGTAAGATGAAAGTCATAGTATACCTGAAAGTATACCTGAAAATCCCAAGATAATCAACTCAAAAATTACTACTAGTACTACTATGAGTGAGAGAGAGAGAGAAAAGTAATGTAGCAGAATACAAAATTAATATGCGGAAATCAAAAGCCTTTGTATATACCAATGACAATCAGAAGATATACTGGAGAAGAAAATCCCCTTTACAATAGCAACACAAAGGAATAAATACCTAGAAATAACATATGCAAAACCTTTTTGGGAAAGACGTTAAAACATTTTCAAAGACATAAATGCAGTTTTGAACAAATAGAAAGATATACTGTATTCTTAGGGATAGGAACACTAAAAAAATTCTTCCTAAGTTAATTTATAAATTAATGTGATTCCCCAAAAAATACCAATAGATTTCTTGGCGGGGGGCAATTAGACAAGTTGATTCTAAATTTATGGTGGAAAGTAAGCAAAAATAGTAAAACTCTCAAAAGGAAGAACAATGATGGTACTGAGATTACTGCTATCAAATAAACTATTAAAACAGTATGGTGGGGCTGGCCCTGTGGCCGAGTGGTTAAGTTAGCGCGCTCCACTGCACACGGCCCAGTGTTTCATTGGTTCGAATCCTGGGCACGGACATGGCACTGCTCATCAAACCATGCTGAGGCAGCGTCCCACATGCCACAACTAGAAGGACCCACAACGAAGAATATACAACTATGTACCGGGGGGCTTTGGGGAGAAAAAGGAAAAAAATAAAATCTTGAAAAAAACAAAAAACAAAACAGTATGGTACTTGTACACGAATAGACTGACAGATAAATGGGACAAAAATGTCCAGAAATAGAGCAAATATGTATTAGTATACGATAGAGGTGGCATTTAGAATCAGTAGAATAAACATGTATCTTTTAAATCAATGGTTTTAAGACAACTGAGTGGCCTTCTCAAAAAGGATAGGTGAATTCATTCTTTGTATCATACACTTGAATAAACTTCAAATCAATAGAAGGTTTAATTAAAAAATCATACATAAGAAGTTCACACATAAAAGTACTAGAAGAGGGGCCAGCCCGGTGGTGCAGCAGTTAAGTTCGCACGTTCTGCTTCTCAGTGGCCTGGGGTTCGCCGGTTCGGATCCCGGGTGCGGACATGGCACCGCTTGGCAAAAAGCCATGCTGTGGTAGGCGTCCCATGTATAGAGTGGAGGAAGATGGGCATGGATGTTAGCTCAGGGCCAGTCTTCCTCAGCAAAAAGAGGAGGATTGGCAGTAGTTAGTTCAGGGCTAATCTTCCTCCAAAAGGACTAGAAGAAAATGTGGAATAAGTCTTTTAGAAACTTGGAGAGAGGAAAGCCTGTCTAATTAAGGCTATGAAACCATAAAATAAAGGATTATATTCATTCTACTACATAAAATAACTTCTGAGTGGCATAACACACCATAAACAAAGCCAAAAGACAAATTACAACCTGAAAAAAATTGCAAATCTTATAACAAACAAAGGCTAATCTCACCTATATATAAAGAGTACCTAATAACCCACTAGAAATATTAGCAAATGACATAAACAGGCCATAGAAAAAGAAATATCGATGACTTTTAAAAACATAAAAAGACGTTCAAACTTACTCATAGTAAGATAAATGCAAATTAAAATCACATCACAGCCAACTGACAAATCCAAAGGTTTGACAGCACACTCTTTTGGCAAGGTGAAGAGTGAGTGTCAATCTCACACTTTGCCGGTGGGAGTGCAAAGTGGTACAATCCCTATGGGGAACAATTTTAGAAATATTTACTATAAATTACAAATACCTTTTTCCTTTGACGCAACAGTCACAACTCTGAGAATTATTGTTACATTTAATTCCGTCTTGGCAACAGCTTTTCAGAGGACCCAGGCTAACACATACCCTTTGTGTGAGTAAGGTGGAAAATGTAAGAATATATATCTGTATTTGCTTGTATTTACATACAATACACTAGAAGAATATAGAAGAAAAGATGCTAAGGGAAGCAATAAAAATGAGGTGGTGATAATGGGTTTGGTGGAGAAAGGGGAGAGAGCAAGACTTTTGGAACAATGTGAAAGCATTATCTACGAAAAAACAAAATTTAAAAAGGCTCCTCTGGTAACTCTTAGAGAAAGAATACTTGCCAACACTTGTTATCTGACTTTCTGATTTGAGCCATTCTAGTGGGTGTGCAGTGGTATCTCGTAGTGGTTTTGATTTGCCTTTCTCTAATGATGTCAAGCATCTTTTCATGTACTTATTGGCTATTTGTCTATCTTTGAAGAA
Organism: Equus quagga; assembly: GCF_021613505.1. NCBI lineage: Eukaryota > Metazoa > Chordata > Mammalia > Perissodactyla > Equidae > Equus > Equus quagga. The sequence goes on along the minus strand of NW_025793724.1, from coordinate 15,328 downwards.
ATATATATTCAGATCCTTTGCCCATTTTAGAACTTGGTTAACTTTGTTGTTAAGCTGTAAGAGTTCTTTATATATTCTAGATACAAGCCCATTATCAGATATAGGATTTGCAAATATTTTTCTCCCATTGAAGCTGAGTACCTGAAGGTTACTGTAAATATTCAATAAGACTTTTTGACCTTGTTCCCAACACAGACATAGATGAAAAGAAGTTAATCTTGTCAATTTGCTATTTTCTTGTTGACCTGAGGGGTGACTCAAGGGTCACAAGGATTTATGAGCTTGTTTTACAGAAGAAAAAGGATGCCTTCAGGGAAGTTACTTAATCACCAGATAACCAGCCTCCAGCTATCTTGATGCCCAGAAGTCAGATTGCCCAGGGGCTTATCTGGAGTGAAAGAAACATGGATTACCCCTTTGTTTCTCTGAAACTCCTCCTGCCAAGGCCCTTAGCTCTATAAAACTCCCTGCTTTTTTCTCTTGTTAAGGTGGATTTGAGATCACCTATCCTCCCACCTTCTCATTTTGGCTAATTCAAGTAAACCTTTCTCCATCTCAAGGCACTGATGTCTCAGTGATCAGCTTACTGTGCATCAGGCACACAAACTTGAGGTTAAGAGGTGAACTTGTGATTGAGAGGTTCAGTATCACCATTCCATGGGTTGCATTTTCACAATCTTGATGTCCTTGATGCACAAAAGTTCTAATTTTGGTGAAGTCCATTTATCTGTTTTTTTTGTGTGTGTGTGAGGAAGATTGGCCTTGAGCTAACATCTGTTGCCAATCTTCCTCTTGTTGCTTGAGGAAGATTGTCACAGAGCTAATGTCTGTGCCAATCTTCCTCTATTTTGGATGTGGGATGCCACCACAGCATGGCATGATGAGTGGTATGTAGGTCTGTGCCTGGGATCTGAACCTGTGAACCCTGGGCCACCAAAGCGGAGCACATAAATTTAACCACTATGCTACTGGGCCAGCCCCTATCTGATTTTTCTTTCCTTGCCTGCACCTTTGGTGTTGTGTCCAAGAAATCATTGCCAAGTCCAATGTCATGAAGATTTCCCCCTATGTTTTCTTATAAGAGTTTTATAGTTTTAGCTTTTACATTTAGGTTTTTCATCCTTTTTGAGTTAATTTTTGTATATAGTGTAAGGTTAGGGTTCACCTTCACTCTTTTGCATGTGGATATCCAGTTGTCCCAGCACCATTTGTTGAAGAGATTCTTCTTTTCCCATTGAATGGTCTTGGCGCTCTTGTCAAAAATCAGTTGGCCGTAGATGTATGGGGTTTATTCCTGGACTTTCAATTCTTTTTCATTGATGTATATGTCTATCCTCATGCCAGTAACATGCTGACAATTACTATTGCTTTGTAGTAAGTTTTGAAATTGTGAAATATAAGTCCTCCTACTTTATTCTTCTTTTTCATGATTGTTTTGGCTATTCAAGGTCTCTTGAAATTTCATACGAATTTTAGAATCATCTTGTTAATTTCTACAAAAAGTCAGCTAAGATTCTGGTAGGTGTTGTGTTGAATCTGTAGATCAGTCTAGGGACTACTGCCATCTTAATAACGTTGTCTTCTGATCTATGAACATGGCATTTAAAAAAATCTTTACTTAGCTCTTCTTTAGGGGGCTGGCCCTGTGGCTGAGCGGTTAGGTTCGCGCAGTCCACGTCGGTGGCCCAGGTGGCTGATTTGGATCCTGGATGTGGACATGGCACTGCTCATCAAGCCATGCTGAGGCTGTGTCCCACATAGCATAACCAGAAGGACCTACAACTAGAATATACAACTATGTGCTGGGGGGCTTTGGGGAGAAAGAAAAAAAAAAAGAAGATTGCCAACAGATGTTACCTCAGGTGCCAATCTTTAAAAATAAAAAAGATCTTTACTTCTTTTCAATGATTTTTCATAGTTTTCAGAGAACAAGTTTTGTGCCTCTTTTGTTAATTTTTTTTAAATTGAGGTAACATTGGTTTATAATAGTATATAAACTTCAGGTGTACGTCATTATATTTCAATTCTTATGTAGACTACATCATGTTCACCATCCAAAGACTAATTACCATCCATCATCGTACACGTGTGCCCTCTCACCCCTTTCACCCTCCTCCCTCCCGCTTCGCCCTCTGGTAACTGCCAACATAATCTCTGTATCTATGTTGTTGTTGTTTTTATCTTCTACTTACGAGTGAAATCATATGGTATTTGACTTTCTCCATCTGACTTATTTCACTTGGCATAATGCCCTCAAGTCCATCCATGTTGTTGAAAATGGCAAGATTAGATCTTTTTTTTTTTTTTTTAATAGCTGAGTAGTATTCCATTTTCTTTATCCATTCATTTACTGATGGGGACTTAGGTTGTTTACAAGTCTTGGCTATTGTGAATAATGCTGCAGTGAACATAGGGGTGCACATCATCTTACTCATTCGTGTTTTTATGTTCTTTGGATAAATACCCAGAATTGGAATGAATAGCTGGGTCATATGGCAATTCTATTCTTATTTTTTGAGGAATCTCCATGCTGTTTTCCATAGTGGCTGTACTCCCACCACCAGTATATAAGAGTTCCCTTTTCTCCACATCCTCTCTAACATTTATTATTCCCTATCTTGTTAATTATAGCCATTCTGACAGGTGTAAGGTGATATCTCATTGTAGTTTTGATTTGCATTTTCCTAATAACTAGTGATGTTGAACATCTTTTCATGCGTGTGTCGGCCAGCTGTATATCTTCTTTGGAAAAGTGTCTGTTCAGATCTATTGCCCATTTTTGAATTGGGTTGTTAGTTTTATTGTTGTTGAGATGTATGAATTCTTTATATATTTTGGATATTAACCCCTTATCAGATATGTGGTTTGTAAATATCTTCTCCCAATTATTAGGTTGTCTTTTTGTTTTGTTGATGGTTTCCTTTTGTTTTCGTTGATGGTGCAGGTTTTTAGTTTGATGTAGTCTCATTTGTTTTTTCTTTTGTTTCCCTTGCCTAGCGAGACATGGTTTTTGAAAAGATGCTGCTAAGACTGATGTCAAAGAGCATACTGCCTATGTTTCCTTCTAGAAGTTTTATGGTTTCACGTCTTACATTTAAGTCTTTAACCCATTTTGAGTTAATCTGTGTATGGTGTGAGATAACGGTCTACTTTCATTCTTTTCCACGTGGCTGTCCAGTTTTCCCAGCACCATTTATTGAAGAGACTTTCTTTTCTCCATTGTATGTTCTTGGTTCCCTTGTCAAAAATTCGCCGTCTACAGATGTGTAGGTTCATTTTCGGGGTCTCGATTCTGTTCCATTGATCTGTGTGTCTGTTTTTGTGCCAATACCACGCTGTTTTGATTACTATAGCTTTGTAGTATATTTTGAAATCAGGGAGTGTGACACCTCCAGCTTTATTCTTTTTTCTCCAGATTTCTCTATTTGGGGTCTTTTGTTGTTCCATATAAATTTTAGAATTCTTTGTTCTATTTTTGTGAAAAATGTCATTGGGACTTTGATAGGGATTGCACCGAATCTGTAGATTGCTTTAGGGATTATGGACATTTTAACTATGTTAAGTCTTCCAATCCATGAGCATGGAATATCTTTCCATTTCTTTGTGTCTTATTCGATTTCTTTCAACAATGTTTTACAGTTTTCAGTGTACAAGTCTTTCACCTCTTTTGTTAAATTTATTCCTAAGTATTTTATTCTTTTTGATGCTATTAAGAATGGAATTTTTTTAAATTTCATTTTTGGATTATTCATTGCAAGTGTATAAAAATACAACAGATATTTGTGTATTGATCTTGTAGTCTGCAACCTCGCTGAATTCATTTATTAGTGCTAATAGTTTTTTGGTGGATTCCTCAGAATTTTCTACGTATAAGATCATATCTTCTGTGAATGGAGATAGTTGTACCTCTCCCTTTCCATTACGGATGCCTTTTTTTTTTCTTGTCTAATATACCTGGCTTGAATCTCCAGTACAATGTTGAATAGAACTGGTAAAAAAAAATTCTTGTCTTATTCCTGATCTTAGGGGGAAAGTATTCAGTCTTTTACCATTGTGTGACATTAGTGGTGGGTTTTTCATAGATGCCCTTTATCAGGTTGGAGAAATTCCCTTCTATTCCTAGTCTGTTGAGTGTGTTCATCACGTGGGGTTGTTCTCTGGTCATTCTTAAGCCATGCTGGAGGTGGGTTGGATAGTCCTGTGCCCTGGGGATCACTCTTCCTAATCAGTCAATGGCCCCTCAACTATTCTTCCTGCTGGTGGCAGTGTGAGTAGGTAGGGGTACAGTCAACACTGAAAGAGATCATTCTAGGAATGCAGTGATTATGGCCTAAAGAATTCAAGAAAAGACACATGGTTGGAAGGTACACTGTTTTAAATTTACATAATAAAATTCCAAAGGGTAAACTTAACAATCTAGAAAACAAATTACCATTCACATTTGACTAACACATTTCACATTTGGGTAAGACTTGCATTTGTGCTCATCATTTATGAAACACTATAACAACCAATGAGAGAGTCTGTAGAAGCCAGTATTCACAGGTGGCAAGATGGATGATGTGGTGTCACGAGTAATGATACAACCAGCCTTAAATAAATGGCATTAGGAAACTAGAGAGCAAAAAGACCTATATCGCTTCAAGACAAACAGGTTCTGAAGAGTCATGGCCTTGTGAGTAATAACACCATCATTACCTTTTTCTCATGTGTGACATGTGAAATTAGCCAGGAATGGTGCATCTGAAATAAAGACAGAAAGAGACTGTACTTAGACTTGAAGAGGAAGAGATAGTACTTACACAATACTGGGAATCTTTATGTACACTGCTATGATATTAAACAAATATGCAATTCTACCCATTGTCCCACATCTTCATTAATAAACCATATACCTCACATGGGCCATGAATTTTATAATACATATTTTTAAAAAATTGTTTACAGGGTCGTTGCAAAAAATATCTACCTGGGATCCTGCATATCCTCAAGGTGGTCCTGGAAGCAGTATGGTAAAACCAATGGTTAGGAGTATAGGCTCTCGAGTTGGAATAACTAGATTCCATGTATTAGCTATGTGATCTTAGGCAGCTTGTTTTACCAATCACTGTGCCTCATTATACATCTGTATAATCTAAGTAGTGGAAATGTGCTTGATGGTGATGTTGTGAAGTTTAAATTACTTAATAGATGTACAGTGTTTAGTATCCGGCGTTTTGCATTTAAAGATAGCACTGTACATGTTATATTCCCTATTGGTAAATTTCATGACGGTAAGGACACAATGAGTTCCTCTTTGTATCCCCCACACCATGAAGTGAATAGTATTTGTGACATAAAAACTGAGTTCATTTGGAAACATGAAGTATGTTATAAAGATTTAAAATAACTTAAGACGATCCTCAGCATATCATTGGCATCTCTTCAGTTGCTTTATAATTAGCTGTTAAGGGCTTCCTGACTTTTGACATTCTTTTTGTCACCCTCACTTTCTTCAAAGCACCTAATTTGGTGTGCACGTTACAGCTCAGAAATGCTAACCGGAGCGTCTGAGAGATAGGCTGCTGCGGCAGAGCGGGTTACCTCAGGGTACAGCTTTGCGACTGGAGATGCAGACCAACACTCTCAGAAAACAGCGCACGGGAAGAGTTGTGCGGCCCAAGCGCTTTGCGAAGGCTCCTCGATACTGCGCAGAGGGCACTGCCAACGGGCGGGGACCCCCGAGGGGCAGCTGGCCTCCAGGCACCGACTGCCGCGGGCGCCAGGGCTCGGGTAATCCCGGCGCCACAGAGCCGGGCGCTGGCTGGGGGCGCCCACCCGCAGCCGGACCCACAGGTGGGCAGAGCTGCCGCCCTCCCACGGTCCTTCGGCGCCTCGCTGCCGCGTGACGTTGCTAGCAGAGCAGCGAGCGCCGCGCCTCAACGCGCAGGGCTGGGGGCGGGGCGCGCGCCCGCCGGCCCGGGGAGGTCGTCCCGCGCCTGCGCACGCGCCGCGGGCGGGGGCGGGGGCTCGAAGCCCGCCGCGGTCTCCTCAGCCCGCGGCTGAGGCCGCGACGCCTGCTCTCGGCGCTGTCCCTCAGCGCGCCGGCTCTTGAGCGGCCATGGCGGCCCGCGGTGTGGAGTCCGCCGGCCCTGGACCCGCGTCTCGCACCCTGGCCGTCCCAGTAAGCGGGGTGGGGGCGGCGGGGAGCCGGCAGACACCCTGAGGGGCGGGTCTGCGGGCCGCGGTCAGCCCTCGGGGACTCTGAGGTGTTGTGTGGGAGCCTCCCTCGAGGTGTGAATGGAGCCGCCCAGCGCTCTCGCGGCAGTTGCTGTCACCGGGAGGCCTAGAGTGGAGGGCACCTTCCCAGAGACGCCGTCTGTGTGACTACGGGGGGCAGGGGTGGTCTCTGGAGCTGCCTCAGTGGATCATTTGGGAACACGGGGGAGCCTCAGGAGCCTGCGCGGTGGGGGTGGACCCCACAGAGCCCCTCTGTATAAAGGAGGACCTTAGACCGTGCCCTAGAACTGCCTGGAAGGAACCTCTGCCTGGGCGAAGAGGATCCTGCCGTGGGGTCCAGGTCGGGAGTAACTTCTCATATGCCCGAAGGACTTTGGCCGTGACCTTCTTTAGGGCTCAGTGTGCCGTAACTTGTGTCCCTGGAACCTGGTTGAGAGGCGGGGGCCCTGTGGGGCCGCCGCTTTGTCCATCACCCCGCCCACCTCCTTAGAATTTCTTTTCTCCTTGGTAGCCTAGTGGGCTCTAAGCTGGATTTTAGTGGACCTTCTGTAAGAGCATAGGGCGCAGGGGAGGGGAGGACCAGTGAGGCCTCTGAAGCAAAGGTAGACTTGAGGCCCTGGGCTTGACCATCCAGGAGGAAGCAGCAAGGGAAGGTGGATTCATTGATTCTGGAAGGTCCTGGAAGAGAAAGTCCTTTGAAGATAGAAAGAAGAAAGGATTTGTAGGTTTATTGAGCACCAGTATGTTAAGCACCATACCAGCTGTGTTTAAAAATAGAACTTTTACAACAGCCTTGTGAAATTGTCCCCTGAGGGATAATTAAACCGAGCCTCAGAGAGACTAAGCAGTTTGGAGAAGGTTACAAAGGTTGGGATCATGAAATCTGTTTTTCAGATTTTATTTGGGAAGAGATATCAAAGAGAGGCAGAAGGATGAATGTATGTTTAAGACCTAAAACTATAAAATGAGAAAATCTTCATGACTTTGGATTTGGTAATGGTTTCTTAAGTATGACACCAAAAGCACAGAACACAACAAGGAAAATTGGTAAGTTGGACTTCATCAAAATTTAAAACTATTCTGCATCAAAAGACACTGTCAAGAAAGTTGAAAAGAGCCCACAGAATGGGAGAAAATATTTGTAAATCGTGTATCTGATAAGGGATTAATATACAGTGTATATAAAGACCCCTACAACTCAACAACAAGAAAACAACTAATTCAAAAATGGGGAAAGGATGTGAATAAACATCTCTTCAAAGAAGATATACAAATTGCCAACAGCACCTGAAAAGATGCTCAACATCATTAGTCATTAGGGAAATGCAAATCAAAACCACAATAAGGTATTACTTCACACCCACAGATGGTCATTCTCAAAAAGATGGAAAATAACACATTTGGGAGGATGTGGAGAAATTGGAACCCTGGTTCATTGCTGGTGGAAATGTCAAATGGTGCAGCTATTGTGGCAAATGTTTCATGATTCCCCAAAAAGTTAAAAAGAATTTCCATATGACCTAGCAATTCTACTCCAAAAGCAATTTTATATCCCAAAGAAATGTGATGTGGTATGGAAACTGGCTAAATTCTAAAATTTAGTAGCTCTTTCCTGTGGTCAGAGATGGTCCATATCTGTTGTCTTGGTTACCTATCGTCATCCCTGCTAATCTTGAGTCACCATTCAGGCTCCACCTCTGAGGAAGCACAGTGGATCTGATGAACTCATGATTATATACTTCCTAGAAGCAAGTTCTGAAGAATAACTCTTCTCAGCCTCCTCTGGCCCACTTTGAACTAGAGAGAGGATGCTGACACTGTGATCTCAAACAAACTTTTTGCTTTCCCCAATCATCTTTGCGGCATTTCTTCAAGAAAGATTTATTGAACACTTGCTCTGTATAAAGCAGTGGGAACTACCTTGATTATTCCTCCTTCCTGAACTCAGAAAATCTAGAGCTCTTTTTTCTACCTGTGAAACCCACTGATTTGGGTTGTTTCCCCTGCTTCCCTTTCAGAGGTTTCTTTTGCTTTATTACTGCCCGGAGGACACACCCTCCCCATGTTCTACAAGTTACATTACAAGTTAGTACATTTTTGAGCCTTTTACAAATTCCTACCACTACCATATCAAGAATCAAATGAAAGCACATAGTGGTAATTTACATTTAACATGCAGAATGAGGTGGTTCCAGCCTCTTAGGAGGGCTTCAGATTCTCCACAGCTATGTATCTTTATAGAGTGAGCTGAGGGAGAGGAGTGCCTTCTTCCCTATTGCTTCCCTAGCTCATACTGTGGAACAGCCTCCTCTTCCTTCTACCTTGTAAGTAATCCCACTGTACTTTTAAGTAGGGGCTCTGCAGAGAATGGATGTGTCTTGCACGCACACAAATTCCATGCTGCTCACATATGCCTTACTGCCTGACAAACACTTCTCTTACCCTCATGACTACAGCAGTGTATTAGTTTCTTATTATTGTGTAACAAATTACCACAAATGTGGTGGTTTAAAACACACAATTTATTATCTGACAGTCTCTGTGGGTCGAGTGTCTTGCTTCGTTCTCTGCTTATGGTCTCACAAAGCTGCAATCAAGGCTTGACTGGGGAAGGATCTGCCAAGCTCCTTCAGGTTGTTGGCAGCATTCATTTCTTTCCACTTGTGCCACTGAGGGCCCTGGCTTCTTGCTGCGTGTTGGCTGGAGGCCACCCTCAGCATCTAAAGACCACTCAGAGCTCCTAGCGGCCACCTGCAGTTCTTTGCTACATAGGCTTTCCCAACACGGTCACTTCATCAAGCCAGAAAGGAGAGTCTCTAGAGTAAGTATGCCAGGAGACAGTCTTATAAAATGTAATGTAATCACAGGAGTGACATCCCATCACCTTTGCCATGTTCTGTTGATTAGAATCAAATCACAGTCCACCCACACTCAACAGGATGGGATTACACAAAGCATGAACAACAGGAGGTGAGAATCATGGACTTAGAGACTGTCTCCACAAAGAGTACCAAGGAAAGGTTTAGGTTGTCATCTGTTCTCATTTCTTCCATTTCATTTGGCCAAAAGGGCCTGTTCTACTTTCTTGTCCCACTGTTATTTACCACCACGTATTCCTGCCCCCTGAAGTGTCCTCCAAGTCCGTCTCAAGTTACCACAAATTCTTCAGCATTCATATTGTCCCTATGATGATATCTTTTATCTCTCTTTTCATCCTTGGTAAGGAAACAGAAAACCCCACTTCCACCTACCAGCTAAAGAAGTAATCATTAAGCATAATTCATGGGGTGTTTGTTAATTGATTTCCTTTTTAATCTGAGTATCTCTCCTAGGACTTCTTCCAGCAGAGGGAAAGCCAGTCTTTTTTCACCAGCCATTTGTTTTTACCCATTGTTAGTCACTGTTGGGAAATGAACCCACCACGGGCCCTTAGCATTCCTGAATGTTCTAACTGGGTATGCCAAGAATGCAAGGTCCTGAGTGTTTCCAGGCTATTTCTCAGGATTGTATCTGTAACAAGTAACTTTGACAGATAAGGTAACATCTTCCCCTGGACAAAGATCAGGCTTTTTTCTTCTTACTAGGAAAGCAGTGAATCCCCAAACCTCAGTATTCTTCTCCTGTAACACAGCCTATTACGTGTGCGGGCATGTATCATAGATCCTGTGCCACCCCATGGCACTTGGTAGACATGGGGAACTGATACAAAAAACTGTGCTAAAGTCTTGCTATGGCTGTGCTGTGAGTAATAAAATCCTTTATATCTGACCTAGGAGTATTGTATCCTCTGTCAGCATTCATGAAACAGTAAAAGGATAGCTTGTAAACTTACAAAACGAGTAAAATCCCACAGTTCTTTTTTTTATTGAATTAAAGATAGGTTACAATCTTGTGAAATTTCAGTTGTACATTAATGTTTGTCATTCATGTTGTAGGTGCACCACTTCACCCTTTGTGCCCACCCCCCACCCCACCTTTCCCCTGGTATCCACTAAACTGTTCTCTTAGTCCACATTTTTAAATTCCTCATATGAATGGAGTCATACACAGATTATCCTTCTCTAGCTGGCTTAGCTCACTTAACATAATTCCCGCAAGGTCCATCCATGTTATTGCAAATGGAATGATTTTGTTCTGTTTTGCAGCTGAGTAGTATTCCGTTGTATATATATACCACAACTTCTTTATCCATTCATCTGTTGATGGGCACTTAGGTTGCTTCCATGTCTTGGCTATTGTAAATAATGCTGCAGTGAACATTGGGGTACATAGGACTTTTGGGATTGCTGACTTCAAGCTCTTTAGATAAATACCCAGTAGTGGGATGGCTGGATCATATGGTAGTTCTATTTTTAATTTTTTGAGGAATCTCCATACTGTTTTCCATAGTTTCTGCACCAGTTTGCATTCCCACCAGCAATGTATGAGGGTTCCTTTTTCTCCACAACCTCTCCAACATTTGTTACTATTAGTTTTAGATATTTTTGTCATTCTAATGGGTGTAAGATGATATCTTAGTGTAGTTTTGATTTGCATTTCCCTGATGATCAGCAATGACGAGCATCTTTTCATGTGCCTATTGGCCATCCGTATATCTTCTTTGGAGAAATATCTGTTCATGTCTCCAGCCCATTTTTTGATCGGGTTGTTTGATTTTTTGTTGTTGAGTTGTGAGAGTTCTTTATATATTAAGCCTTTGTCAGATATATGACTTGCAAATATTTTTTCCCAGTTAGTGGATTGTTTTTTTGTCTCAATCCTGTTTTCATTTGCCTTGAAGAAGCTCTTTAGTCTGATAAAGTCCCATTTGTTTATTCTTTCTATTGTTTCCCTTCTCTGAGAAGACATGGTGTCCAAAAAGATCTTTTTCATACTGATGTCAAAGAGTGTACTGCCTACATTTTCTTCTAGAAGCCTTATGGTTTCAGGTCTCACCTTTAGGTCTGTGATCCATTTTGAGTTTATTTTGGTGAATGGTGAAAAAGAATGGTCAATTTTCATTCTTTTACATGTGGCTTTCCAGTTTTCCCAGCACCATTTGTTGAAAAGACTTTCTTTTCTCCATTGTATGCCCTCAGCTCCTTTGTCAAAGATAAGCTGTCCATAGATGTGTGGTTTTATTTCTGGGCTTTCAATTCTGTTCCATTGATCTGTGCACCTGTTTGTGTACCAGTACCATGCTGTTTTGATTACTGTAGCTTTGTAGTATGTTTTGAAGTCAGGGATTGTGATGCCTCCTGTTTTGTTCTTTTTTCTCAGGATTGCTTTAGAAATTCGGGGTCTTTTGTTGCCCCATATGAATTTTAGGATTCTTTGTTCTAATTCTGTAAAGAATGTCATTGGGATTCTGATTGGGATGGCATTGAATCTGTAGATTGCTTTAGGTAGAACGGACGTTTTAACTATGTTTGTTCTTCCAATCCATGTACATGGAATGTCTTTCCATCTCCTTATGTTGTCATCCAGTTCTCTCAGAAAGGCCTTGTAATTTTCATTATATAGGTCCTTCACTTCCTTAGTTAAATTTATCCCAAGGTATTTTATTCTTTTTGTTGCGATTGTGTATGGTATTGTGTTCATGAGTTCTTTTTCTGTTAATTCGTTATTAGAATATAGAAATGCTACTGATTTATGCAAATTGATTTTGTACCCTGCAACTTTGCTGTAGTTGTTGATTACTTCTAAGAGTTTTCCAATGGATTCTTTGGGGTTTTCTATATATAAGATCATGTTGTCTGCAAACAGTGAGAGTTTCACTTCTTCCCTCCCTATTTGGATTCCTTTTGTTCCTTTTTCTTGCCTGATTGCTCTGGCCAGGACCTCCAGTACTATGTTAAATAAGAGTGGTGATAGAGGGCATCCTTGTCTCGTTCCTGTTTTCAGGGGGATGGCGTTCAGTTTTTGCCCATTGAGTATGATGTTGGCTATGGGTTTGTCATATATGGCCTTTATTATGTTGAGGTAGTTTTCTTCTATGCCCATTTTGTTCAGGGTTTTTATCATAAATGGCTGTTGGATCTTGTCAAATGCCTTCTCTGCATCTATTGAGATGATCATGTGGTTTTTATTCCTCAGTTTGTTGATGTGGTGTATCACGTTGATTGATTTGCGGATGTTGAACCATCCCTGTGTCCCTGGTATGAATCCCACCTGATCATGATGTATGATCCTTTTGATGAATTGCTGAATTCTGGTTGCCAAAATTTTGTTTAGAATTTTTGCATCTATGTTCATCAGTGATATTGGCTTGTAGTTCTCTTTTTTCACGGTGTCCTTGTCAGGTTTTGGTATCAGCATGATGTTGGCCTCATAGAATGTGTTAGGAAGTGTTCCATCTTCCCTAATTTTTTGGAATAGCTTGAAAAGGATAGGTATTAAATCCTCTCTGAAAGTTTGGTAGAATTTCCCAGGAAAGCCATCTGGTCCTGGGGTTTTATTCTTTGGGGTGTTTTTGATTGCTGTTTCAATCTCTTTCCTTGTGATTGCTCTGTTCAAATTGTCTTCCTCTTCTTGAGTGAGCTTTGGGAGATTGTAGGAGTCCAAGAACTTATCCATTTCCTCTAGGTTATCCATTCTGTTGGCATATAGTTTTTCGTAGTATTCTCTTATAATCCATTGTATATCTGCAGAATCTGTTGTTATTTCTCCTCTTTCATTTCTGATTTTGTTTATGTGAGCTTTCTCCCTTTTTTTCTTTGTAAGTCTGGCTAGGGGTTTGTCAATTTTATTTACCTTCTTAAAGAACCAGCTCTTTGTTTCATTGATCCTTTCTACTGCCTTTTTTGTTTCAATAGTATTTATTTCTGCTCTGGTTTTCATTATTTCTCTCCTTCTGCTGACTTTGGGCTTTATTTGTTCTTTTTTCTCTAGTTCAGTTAGGTGTAGTTTAACATTGCTTATTTGGGATTTTTCTTGTTTGTTAAGATGTGCCTGTATTGTGATGAATTTTCCTCTTAATACAGCTTTTGCTGTATCCCATATGAGTTGGTATGGCATGTTGTCATTTTCATTTGTTTCCAGGTATTTTTTGATTTCTTCTTTAATTTCTTCAATGATCCATTGCTTGTTCAGTAGTGTGTTGTGTAGTCTCCACATCTTTGTGCCTTTCTCAGCTTTTTTCGTGTAATTAATTTCTAGCCTTATAGCATTACGATCAGAGAAGATGCTTGTTATTATTTCAATTTTTTTTAAATTTGTAGAGGCTTGCCTTGTTTCCCAACATATGGTCTATCCTTGAGAATGTTCCATGTGCACTTGAGAAGAATGTGTAATCAGCTGTTTTAGGATGAAGTGATCTATATATGTCTATTAAGTCCAATTGTTTTAGTTTTTCATTTAGCTCCACTGTTTCCTTGTTGATTTTCTGTCTGGATGATGTGTCCATTGATGTGAGTGGGGTGTTGAGGTCCCCTACTATAATTGTGTTGTTTTTAACATCTTCCTTTAGGTCTGTTAATGGTTGCTTTATGAATCTTGGTGCTCCTGTGTTGGGTGCATAGATATTTATAAGCGTTATTTCTTCTTGATGAAGTGTCCCTTTGATCATTATATATTGTCCCTCTGTGTGTCTCTTTACCAGTCTTATTTTGAAATCCACTTTGTCTTATATAAGAATTGCAACACCTGCCTTTGTTTGCTTGCTATTAGCTTGAAGTATTGTCCTCCACCCCTTCACTCTGAGCCTGTGTTTGTCCTTGGGGCCGAGGTGTGTTTCCTGGAGGCAACAAATTGTTGGATCTTGTTCTTTAATCCATTTTGCCACTCTGTGTCTTTTTATTGGAGAGTTCAATCCGTTTACATTGAGAGAGATTATTGATGTATATGGACTTAATGCTGTCAATCTGTCACTCATTATCTTGTTTTCCTGTGTTTCTTTTCCTGTGTGCATTAGCCTACCCATTTAATACTGCAATTTCTTATTCTGGGTTTCTTAGATTTTTCCTTATTTATTTTTTGTGGCTCTGTTCTGTTTTTTAGTTTAGTGGCTACCCTGAAGTTTGTATTTAGAATCTCGTGTATAATATAGTTTATTCTCTGGTGGTCTCTTACTTACTTGGCCTATACTGATTTAGACCCTTTGCTCTTCCCCTCCTAAATAATTATTTTCATTTCTTATTCCAACTCGTGTTATGAATTTGTAGTTAGAGTGATAAGATCATCCTTGCTTTGGTAGTTTTCTTACCTTTACCCTAATGCTATAGTTGAATATTTGCTATCCTGTTCTGGTTCTCTCCATTGGTCTCCCTAGTCTGTAGATTGTGACCCCTTTCTCCCTTTTTTCTTTTTTCAGGTATGAGAGCCTTCTTGAGGATTTCTTGTAGTGGAGGGCTTTTAGTTACAAATTCCCTTAACTTTTGTTTGCCTGGAAAAGATTTAATTTCTCCCTCATATCTGAAGGAAATTCTTGCTGGATAGAGTATTCTTGGCTGAAGATTTTTATCTTTTAAAGCTTTGACTATGTCACTCCATTCTCTCCTAGCTTGTAAGGTTTCTGTAGAGAAATCCCCTGAAAGTCTGATAGGGGCTCCTTTGTAGGTTATTCTCTTCTTTTTTCTTACTTCCCTGAGTATTCTTTCTTTATCTTTCCTTCTTGCCAATTGTACTACTATGTGCCTTGCAGTAGGTCTTTTTACATTGACAAATCTAGGAGATCTGAAAGCTTCCTCTACACACCTTTCTCCGTCAATCCGTAGATGTGGGAAGTTCTCTTCAATAATTTCGTTAAGCACACTTTCTGCTCCATTTTCCTTTTCCACGTTCTTGGGAATCCCTATGATCCTTAAGTTCTTACTCCTCATTGAATCCACTATCTCTCGGAGATTTTCCTCATTTTTTTTTAATTCTTAGTTCTCTTTCTTCCTCTGTCTAGAGCCATTCAGCCTGTCTATCTTCAATTATGTTAATTTGCTCTTCTATGGTGTCTACATGGGCATTCAGGGAATCTGTATTCTGTTTTATCTGGTCCATTGTGTTTTTCATCTCAAGTAATTCTGTTTGATTCTTCTTTATAATTTCAATCTCTTTTGTGAAGTAACTCCAGAACTCATTGGCTTGTTTCTCTATCTTTCTCTCTACCTCATTGAGTTTTTTGATTATAGCTGCTCTGAAT
>NW_025793723.1:0-6936 GCF_021613505.1 Equus quagga | reverse complement strand
GGGCTAACTGATCAAATGTTGACATCACAAGTAACCTAAGTGAGACACTCTATGCTAGATACACAAGATGCAAAGACCTAGGAAATTAACTTCTGACAGTGTAAGCAGCTCCCAGACTCTCTCAGGAAAACTTATGAGAATTACTCAACCAAGAACCATTTAAAGCCTCTGGAAATGGTCCTAAGGACAAACAGCAAATAAAAAAAAGAACTATTCAAGAAAACCTATGAATTTTCACTAAAAAAGGTTAAAGTGTTATATTTGTACCAAGTCTGCTCCCTCCTCCCACCTCAGCAGGGTGAAAACTCCACTGTAGACCACCTCTGCCAGGAAAACAAGGCTTTCGCTTCTCCTAGCTGTAGGGTTTTCTTCCCAGCATGAGCAGAATGTCAGCATTTCTCACATACTTCCCAGCTACCTGTTGATGGGATTGAGCCTTGAGAGAGTGCATCCCTCAAAAGGTGAAGGCTCCCTTTTCTAGCCAGCCCCCACTCTGGAACAGACACTTTACCTTGGCAAGACATGAAGAAAAGTAAGGCCTCTGGATGGCCTCACTAGGCCTCTGGAGGCCCTCTACCACCACACAGTGCTTTCAGGAGATATAAGCCAAGAAGACCTCAGGCAACTAGCTCCATTCTGCTGAACAATCAGCTCCTAGAGCAGTGGTGTCACTCAGAGAGAAGTGGGCCACTGTCCCCACATGCAGCTATAGAGCCCTAGCTGAGAGATTCTGCCTGGAGGAGAAGAAGGTCATAGAAAGGTAGCTCCAATCATTTCCCAAAGGAACAAACTTCATTTGCAACATGAAAGTAGAAAAACTTATACCTAAGGGTGCTTTCAAGAAAAATGGAGGTTGCAATGAAAGGTAACTAAAGGAAATTTGTAGATCTAATGTAAATACCACCTACACAGTAAATCACCTACATTACAGAGCGAAATGAGAACTATGACAGTTAAGAGGAGGTTTCCTGGGTTCAGAACAAATATATACAGTCATTTCAGACTATATTTCTTCAAAACTTCCTTCAAAATAATTCAACTAGTTTCTAAAGCAACTGATGTCCCTAGACATTGTGGAAAGCAATAAAGCAACCCATCCACACTTAGTGGAGCTTACTACTTGGGTCTTGTCAGAGAAAGTGAGAAAGAGAGTCATTTCAGCACCACTGTTACACAGGGTGACTGTGAGCATACTCAAAGCTTTGCCTTCCTAGCAGCAACACCACAGCCTTAACAATATTGCTGGGGGGAAAGAGGAGCAGGGAATAAACTCTGCTAAAGAAAAAAATCAAGCCAACCACTAAATAGTTAAATAACAAGCTCTGGGGGCAGAGGGGCAGGGGTCAATACACAGAATTACTACACTATATTGTCTCTAATCTGCAGTTTCCCACAAAAGATTATGAGTCATTCAAAGCATGGCCCATACAGTGGACAAAAAGCAGACCGAAAACACTGCTCATGAGACTGACAGATGTCAGATTTAGCAGAAAAAAAGATTTCAAAGTAGCCACTAACATATGTTCACCAAACCAAAAGAAAGTATGATTATAGAAGTAAAGGGAGGTAAACTTACGTCACATTGAATAGCAAATGTTGGTAATTAGGACAATTTTTAAAAAGAAACAAATTAAAATTATAAAGTGGAAAAAGTACGCTAACTAAAAAAAAAGTTTCACTGGAGTGGTTCAAAAGTAGGTCTGAACCAAGCAGAAGGCAGAATTACTAAACTAGAAGACAGACTTTAAACAGTATGCAAGCTAAAGAAGATAGTGGAAAAAGAATGAAAAACAGGTACATAAAGAGAGAGAGAAGAAAACAATATTTCTAGGAATAATGGCTGAAAATTTCCAAAATTTACTGAAAAAACACATCCAGAAAGATCACCAACTATGATAAGTAAGACCCACAAAGAGACAAAAGTACTACTACTAAAGGTCAGTAACAAGGAGAACATTTTGAAAGCCAGAAGAAAAAAATAACACATCACTTATTAGATTAGATAACTTAATTAACAGTTGACATCTCAGTAAAACAATAGAGTCCAGAAAGGAGGACAATAACATAGTCATATGTCTCTTAATAGTGGGGACACATTCTGCAAAGCGGGTCAGTAGGTAATTTTGTCATTCTGCAAACAACAGTGTACCTACATAAACCTAGATGGTACAGCCCTACTACACACCTAAGCTATGTGGTATAACCTAAGGCGCCTAGGCTACGAACTGTACAGCATACTGAATGCTGTAGATAACTACAATACAATGGTTAGTATTGTGTATTTAAACATAAAAAAGGTAGAGTAAGAATACTATATAAAAGATTAAAAATGGTACACCACTATAGGGCACTGACCGTGAATGGAGCTTAGAGGACTGGAAATCACTCTGGGTGAGTTAGTGAGTGAGTGGTGAGCGAATGTGGAGGCCCAGGACATCACGGTGCACTACTGCAGACTTTGTACACATTGCACTCTTAAACTACATGAAATCTATAAACAAATCTTTTTCTTTCTTCAATAAAGAATTAACCGTAGCTTACTGTAACTTTGTACTTTATAAACTTTTAAATATTTTAGCTTTTTGATTCTTTTGTAACTACGTTCAGCTTAAAACATAAACACATTGTACAGCTATACAAAACTATTTTTTCTTTATAACCTTATTCTATGAGCTTTTTTCTAATTTTAAAATTTTCATTTTTTTAAATTTTTAACCTTTTTTTGTTAAAAACTAAGACATAACACTCACATTAGCCTAGGCCTACACGGGGTGGGGATCATCAATGTCACTGTCTTCCATCTCCACATTTTGTCCCACTGGAAGTTCATCTGGGGCAATAGCACACATGGAGCTGTCATCTGCTGTGATAGCAATGCCTTCCTCTGGAGTACCTCCTGAGGGACCTGCTTAAAGCTCCTTTAAGGAAGTGTCACTCTTTTCAGATAGATGTCCAAGGTGGTTTTGTTGGTTTCTTCTTCTCCTCATAGATTTGCTTCTAAGCAGATAATGCACCATGAACATTCTAATCTATTAGTGAAAACTTTTTGGCATTGGGGAACACGTTTTCAAGCTTTGTAAGCTTGTTGAGATCTGCAACCGATTCTGATAAACCCTTCAATGTGAATTTTCTTGTGGGTTCTTCCTTTTCATCTCCTGTGGTTTCCTTTTCTCTTGCCTCTTCTTCAGCTATGTGTTCCTCTTCCAGTTCCAACAACTCATTAGTCAGTTCCTCAGGAACCACTTCTAGGAGGTCTTCAACATCATCTTCATCCACAACCAGGTTTAATTTGTTTGCCATCTCATCCACAGCCTTGTTGATTTACGCAACTTCCTCATCCTTGGCAAATCCTTTGAACTCAGGAATGATCCTCTTGAGTGTCTTCTTCCAGATGCCATTCATACACTCCTTAGTGATATCACCCCAAACCCAAGCAAGGTTCTTCATGCAGACATGGATGCTGTAATCCTTCTAGAACTGCAGCACTGTCTTCTTGATGTCTTCCTGAGTTGCAGCAATAACTGATCAAAGGTCCTCCTCAGGCAATAGACCTTAAAAGCTGCTGTAACACTTTGATCCAACTCATGGTGTTTGGAGGGAAAAACACTATTTTGATATTGGGATGAAGATCACCAATAAAATAATGTCCGGGATGATTATTAACAATGAGCAAAACCTTGAAAGTTATGTTATTCTCACACTAGCATAGCAATTCAAGAGGGTATCTTGAAAGAGGAGCTGGGTTATTCATGACTTCCTACTGCTTCTGCAATAAGCTGACAGTATCTGCTACTGATATGCTTGAAGACCTGGGGTTCTGACTGTGCCAGATCACAAAGAGTTTCAATCTGTAGCCTGCAACACTCCCCCCATGCAAGACTGTTATCCTGCCCTTAAAAGCCTTGAAACCTGGCATTGACTTGGCCTCCTTATGGATGGAAGTCCTTTCAGGCATCTATTTCCAGAATAGGGAGGTTTCATCCACACTAAAATCTGCACTGGGACATAATTTTCTTCCACAATCAGCTTATCTAGAGTTTCCAAATATTCTTCAGCTACCTTCACATCACCACTCAAAGACTCACCATTCACTTTCACATTACATAATAAATAATGATCCCTGAATCATTTACACCACACAGAGCTAGCAGTAAACTCAACAGGATAGTTGGGTCCAGCCTTTTCTTTCAACATCACAAACAACCCTGTTTGCTTTGGCTGTGCTCATCATGGTGCTGAGAGGAATACACTTCTGCATCTGGTCTTCAATCTAGGTCATTAGAAGATTCCCAATGGCAGACTGAGGACCTTCTTGAATTTTTGTTAGATTTGTTGCCATGAGTGAAGCAGATCCTTTAACATGTCCCATCACTTTGTTCCCGTTCTTCAATATCATACCCGTGGTGGAAGGGGCCATGCCTGACTGGCGAGAAATAACCATCACTGATTTTCCACCTTCATAGTCCTTAATCACTTTTAATTTTGTGCCCATGTCAATCACTCAGTGTGGCCTCTTACTGGCAACATTAGCAGTGAATTTTGTATGTTTAGTTGTCATGATGAACAAAACAACACAAGATTAAATCAATCACAAGACAGAATGATGCAACCAAGAGATATAGTAAACATGAGACATATCAGGCTGCTGCCAGTAACATGGCATGCTGTTTTACAGTAAGCTTTTTTTATAAGTAGAAAGAATGCACTCTAAAATAATCAAAAGAATAGCATAGTAACCACATAAGCCAATAACACAATCATTTATTATTCTTATCAAGTACTGTGCACTGTACTTAATCATATGTGCTACACTTTTATATAGCAAGCGGCATGGTAGGCTTTTTTATACCAGCATCACCACAAAGGTGATTAATGAGTTGTGCTACATGCAGGGCATGACTGTATTTAAAGTGTTTAAAGAAAAAAGCTGTCATCTAAGAATCCTATATTCAGCAAAGCTATCATTCAAAAATGAAGGTGAAGTAAAGACTTTGACAGATAAAAAAAAAAACCCAAATTTGTTGTTAGCAGGTCTACCTCATAAGAAATAATACAAGAAGTTCATCAACCAGAAATCAAAAGACCCCATAGTAAATCAAATCCACAGAAAAAAAGAGCACTGGTAAATATAATTATGTAATTATAAAAGATACTATAAAGGGATATTTTTTCTCCTTGTTTCTATAACTGATTTTAAAGCATTTGTACAAGATAATACATATATGATATATTGTTAGGTCTATAACATATAGAAACATAATATAAGTGTAATATTTTTCCCAAAACAGCATAGATCAGGCAGGCAGGAGCAAAGCTGCAAAGAGCCAAGAAAATCACCACAGGTTTTAAAATAATAATTGTAACAAAGTACTGTGTTTTGTAAAATAGAAAACATAATACGTATGATAATGTGACAAAAGAGGAAAAAGAAACAGAGATATATAGGTGTAAGGTTTCTACATGTTACTGGAATTAAGCTTCTATAAATTTGAAGCTGACTCTAAGGTGTTAAGAGATGTGTGGAAAACCCTACACAGACCCCTAAAACAGTAACATAAAAGGTTGAAAATAATAAAATAATGAAATTAAAATGATTTACTAGGAAATATTCACTCAATGCAAAAGAAGGCAGCAAAGCAGAATATATGAACAAAAGAAGCATGAGACAGAAGACAAAATTTAGATTCAAAGACACAACAGACTAAGAGGAAAAAAACTGGATTGGAATATATATCATGCAAACAGCAAGCACAAGAAGAAAAATCAGAGGGAAACAGAAAACCTGAATAACACTATAAACCAATTACACTTGAAAAATATAGAACACAGCACCCCAAAAATGCCCCAAATATAATCCTCTGCAAGTGCACCTGGAGCAGAGATGGATGATAGGTAGGCCTCAGTTAATTCAAAGGATAGAAATAACACAAAGTGTATTCTCGAACCATTATGGAGTGATATTAGGAACCAATAATGGAAAATTCTGAAAAACTCACAAATATGTGGAAACTGAAAACTTACTCATACAAAACCAAGTCAAGGAGAAATCAAAAGCAAAATCAGAAAATACTTTGAAATGAATGAAAATGAAGACAAAGTATACCATAATACACAGGATGCAGCAAAAGCAATGTAAATGTAAACGTGTAGCTATAAATGCCTATATTAAGAAATAAGAAAAACAGAAGATTCAAGATACTGGAATCATAAATGAAAAAGAGAACACTACCGCCAGCCTAACAGAAATAAACACAACTATAACAGAATAATGTGAACAACTGAACACCAACAATTTAGATAATTAGGTGAATAGGAGAAACTCCTAGGGGAAAAAACTAGCAAAACGGACCCAAGAAAAAAACCCAATTTCAACAGAAATAGAGGCCATAGCAAGTGAGAACACTGATTCAACCAAAATACCCAAAAGAAAAGCCTGGAGCCAGACAGCTTTATGCATGAATTCTACCAAACATTCAAAGGAGAAGTAAACCAATTCTTCATAAATTGCAAAAGAAACACAGATGTGGAAGAAGCACTTCCCAACTTATGAGGCCAGTAACATCCTGATGCAAAACAACATAAAAATATCACAAGACAGGATGATCCAAGATGGTGCCGTGAGTAGTCCTCTTTGTCTCTCCCCCTTCGAGTCTACAATTATTTGGACACTCATTGCTTAACAAAGGATATCCAGACAGCATCTCTGGACGTCTGAGAGACCCACGCGACTATACATCGGAAGGCGGACAGACTTCCCTCCGGGAGGTTGTGGAGATAGGTGAAAACTCTCCGACCCTGACCGAACAGCCTAGTACCTGCAAGAGGCTTTCTTCCAACGGACACCCCCAGAGGATCAACGCACACCTACGGCAGGAGCGAGCACACAACAGAGGAGCGACAGTGGAAATAGGTGACCAGAACCCTACCTAAACCCCC
>NW_025793722.1:0-8688 GCF_021613505.1 Equus quagga | reverse complement strand
TCGCCGCGCCAGCGCCTGCTGGTGCTGGTGAAGGACCACGGCGAGCCGGCGCTGACGGCCACGGCCACTGTGCTACTGTCATTAGTGGAGAGCGGCCAGGCGCCAAAGGCCTCGTCGTGGGCGCCGGTGGGCGCCGCGAGCGCAGAGACGGCGCTGGTGGATGTCAACGTGTATCTGATCATCGCCATCTGCGCGGTGTCCAGCCTGTTGGTGCTCACGCTGCTGCTGTACACGGCGCTGCGGTGCTCGGCACTGCCCACCGAGGGCGTGTTCGGGCCGGGGAAGCCCACGTTGGTGTGCTCCAGCGCGGTGGGGAGCTGGTCGTACTCGCAGCAGAGGAGGCAGAAGGTGTGCTCTGGGGAGGGGCCACCCAAGACCGACCTCATGGCCTTCAGTCCCTGTCTTCCTCCCGGTCCGAACACACTGCAAGAGAATGAACATCCAGAAACAAATTTGGACCTTTCCGGTAATGTAAGTCTAAATTTCAAGCTTTGGCTCTATTTTTTTAAAAAATTTAACTTATCTAACCATCTTTTCAAATATCAGTTTTAAAAAGGTATTCAAAGTGTTCACTAAAATTGAAATAAATCTTACCATTTAATGTAGATATTTATTACTTGCAGCTGTGCCTTGAATGGAACTTAGAAACAAACAAAAAATCAAATAGGACGAATTGTCATATTCTTTGACTGAAATAGTAGGATACTGTCAAAAAAAATACTGAAATACTAAGTAGTCTTGATCATATTTAACACACGATCTCAGCGTAGCCAAACACAGTGTCATTTTCAGGTTTATTTATTACCTTTTATCTCGTAGTGAAATGTCATGCCCTGGACAAATAATTATCGGGAAAGTTACAGAACCATCTGCCTTCCCTTGAAGTTTTAAGTTTAAAAATGGGTAATAAAAAAAATCATCTTAAGCAAATGTAATTTAAAATATATTTATTGGATGATATTTTATTTTCCAAGTTAAAACATACAACCATTACTTCATTGTCATTATGGACAATTCCCTGATGCCAGTGACATGAGTTCTTCTGGGTCTAGAAGGCTTAATTTGGGATAATTTGCTATTTAGAGGATAAGCTTAGGAATACTTAGTGAACACCATCCATTTACTCACCAATGTTCTAAACCCTTTATTTTTCCTTCTCTCGACCTTTTCGATAACTTTGTGAAGTGGATACTTTAGTCTCACTTTACAGATGGAGGTGCTGAGGCTCAGAAAAACTAAGTTCAGTATTTTACTAAGTTTTCTCCAAACTACCCAAGGATATCCTAAACTTGCTTGTCCTAATGCACTTTATTGCATTTGATAAAATATTTAAGGTAGCTTACAATGGAAGAAATTTGCAAGAGCAAATTTTTAAAAATCTGTTTAAAAGACAAAGTAAAATCAAGAAAAGGATGGGAGTAATTTATCCAAAAATTAAACATAGGCTGAATGCAAATCCTAATGCCTTCCTGGGAGTGAATACAGAAATATGAAAAATAACAATAAAAGGAAATTCTCTATATCAATTCTTCAGGAGAGAAAAAAACTTTCATCTTGTTGTAAATTCCAGAAGAGTTGGTTACTGATCATTATGTAAGGGTTTAGCAATAAACTGGACAGTATGTTTGATAGCAGTTTTGCAAAACCAGCTGAAACATATTTGGTATAGGTATAGGTATTTGGTATTTGGTATTTACTAGTCATTCACTCAAGAGTGTAATGTTAATTTTTTTTTAAAGATTGGCACCTAACAACTGTTGCCAATCTGTTTTTTTTTTTTTTTGCTTTTCTGCTTTTTCTCCCCAAATCCCCCCAGTAAGTAGTTGTATATCTTAGTTGTGGGTCCTTCTAGTTGTGGCATGTGGGACGCCGCCTCAACGTGGCCTGACAAGTGACGCCATGTCCGCGCCCAGGATCCGAACCAGCCAAAGCCTGGACGCTGAAGCGGAGCACGCACGCGCACTTAACCACTCGGCCACGGGGTCGGCCCTGTAATATTACATTTTATTTCCTATGTTTATCTCTGAAGTTACACAAGTATTAAATGAATATATTTTTGTTTGCAAACATTCAAATAAACATAAGAAGTCCCATGAAAGTCCCCTTGTGAGAACATTCTGTAAGAAATTAGTACAATTTGGTAGTTAAGTTTCCAGAGATTTGAGTTGATACAGAACTGTTGCTTAGAACATTGTAAGAAATAGGCTGTAAGCATGTTTCTGTAACTTTTCAAATATTAATTATCATAACCAGTTTCTTGGAAAAAAACAGCAAAAAAAAAAAAAACTTAGAGTCAGGTTGCCAAGAAAAGTTCCCTGTTCCTTTAAATATGAGATAAACTTTGCAGGATTATAAAATAGGGAAAGATAGATTAGAAAGTCACAAAATAATTTCTCTTCCCCAATTCACATTACTGTGTCCCCATAGCTACATTTGCTAATAATAGTGATGTCCAGGCTTAGAATTTCCTCTAGAGACATTCAGTATTTACTTATGGATCTATTTCACCAGCACATATGGAGCGCCTACTACATACTAAGCCCTGCTGTAGAACCAGGGGCACATCAACAGTGAAACAAGACAGGCAAGGTCCTTGGCTTCAAGGGGACCACATTCTAACCTATTTAAAATAACAGTTGAGTTATGAAAAGAGTTGGATATAGTGTAATATTACTTTTTCGGTTTTCTTTGTCCGACCAATGTGTCTACAAGGAAAATCTCATTCTATTCATGACTCTTTAAAAATAGGTAATAAAATGCTGACTGTTTTTAGCAAGTTTTCTGGAAACAAAGTAAATGAAAGCTTTCCCTCTTTATGTGAATAGTACTCAGAAAACTGTATAATTCTCATTGCCTCAGCTAAAGAAAAATATAATCAAGTAGGTGAGAAAAAGCCCTAGAATGAGGAATTAAAATGATCCAATAATTGGGAGGGATAGGGGAAACCATGTGTTTTTTTTTTTTTCCCTGAAGATTGGCACCTGAGCTAACAATTGTTGCCAATCTTTTTTTTTCTGCTTTATCTCCCCCAAATTCCTCCCGCCCCACATAGTTGTATGTCTTAGTTGCAGGTCCTTCTAGTTGTTGCATGTGGGACGCCGTCTCAACGTGGCCCGAGGAGCAGTGCCATGTCCACGTTCAGGATCCGAACCAGGGAAACCCTGGGCCAGCGAAGCGCAGTACGTGAACTTAACCACTCGGTTACGGGCCGGCCCCCCATTTTTTTTTTTTGGAAACTATGTTTTGAGGCCAAACTGAAAATCATAAACATTATGGGAAAGGTAAACATATATTTTCTTCTATCAAACCAGAAAAACTTGAGTTAGAGGCTAGCATTTGAAGCTAGAATGGCACAATCTGTTTCTTCAAGAATTTGTACAGGTTGAAAAAGCAATTATCTCACAGAACTTCACTGAGAGGTTAACAATAGGATTGTCAATGGAACTGAGCATCATTTGGTGAATACCCAATAGCCTTTTAAATTTTGCCTGAAGACATTCAGGCATACCTTCACACAACTTCATCACTGTCAAAAACAAAATTTTAAATTGATGCATTATGGATCTAAGGACAATCTAGCAAGTCTCTCTGTATTATGATTATTGTTGTAAAGGTTAAAAGCTCTCTGGGTTAGTGAAGGTATTAACTTGGAGGTGAATATCAAATATTAGCTAATGACTGCTAAACCAAAAGAAGTGGGTTTAGGACTACAGAGTTTGAAAAATAATTTTTTTAAATGGAAAAGTACTTCTGGAATGGATGAAAGGATGATTGTGTAGGGGTATTTTTACTTAGTATTTATTTTAATATAAATATGAATGGATTTCCCATTAGTAGATAATATTCTTGTCACATTCAGAATCTTTGTGTAGTTAACACAACTTTCAATAGTTTTGTCTTTCTTTATAAGATTTCTTCCAGGTAATGTATTGTATTACTTCCTCTCTTCTTTAAAAAGATGAACCAGTTCCTTTATTTTCCTACTTTTCCACCTATTCTTTCCTACAATTAATATGTTATTCATTGAATATTTTAGTATTAATAAAAGCATAGAATAATATAGATTTACAACAAAATTTCTTCTTTGGTACTTATCTCATAGTATGTTTACAGCTCAAATTAGTCATTCATTTAGAAAATTTATTGGCTTAAAAATGGTCATATCCTCAAAAGTTGAAGTTGTATATGCTGAAATCCTTTTACCAGATTATAATTATTGTTATGCAATTGCATTAATTTTGGTTAATATTAATTATCCATTAAAGTTACCAGCTTCACACCTTTGTTTTCTATCTGAAAAAACTAGGCAAAGGTCATCATGCTGTACATGCTGAGAATAACAGGTTTATTCTCATTTTTTATGGAGGCTCCAATTTTCAAACACTCCAATGGAAACAAAAACTATCATTGCTTTCAGTAAAATCTTGGTAAAACGTACATGATTATCTTTCGATTATTCAGTTTGAGGAATTAGTTTTGGTTTCATGACTATGATTTTAGGAATTGTAACTTTATTTTCAAGTTACCTGGGTACGATGATACCAATATAATTTCATTTGTAAGGAAATATTATTTTTACATCACCTAAAATACAAGGGAGAACACTTGAGAAGACTATTTCTTGATAAGTCTTTCTTTTTCAGAAAACTTCCTAAGATTAGAATTGTAATTATAGTTTCTGGTCTAAGAATAAGTAATTAGAAAAGTAAGGTATCACTTGAGGCACTTTGTAGACTTGTGGTCAGTCAAGAATTCAAATAGGTGAGATGAGAAACAGTTGTTTACTTTGCTAGCCACTGTCAATATTTCTGTTCTCCTCCTTCTGGGAACACTGGAGGGTTTCACTCCTCTGTTACCTTGAGGTGTGATTTTCTTTGACCAATGAAATGTGGATGATGTGTGTCATGTCCAAGCAGAAGTATGTAACTGCCAGTGCAAGACTCTCTTCTGCTGTCTTTTCCTGTTGCAGCAATTATGGAAGCACAGGTTGATGCTGAGATGCCTTAAGATCAAAGCAGTCTGGGATGCTGAGCCAACATATGGAAAAAAGCTGTCCTAGGCAGTATCCTTTAACCACAGAGGATTTTGGAGGAGCCAGCAATAAAATTGTGTTTATTTTAGAGGGAAAACTGAAATAGTGAATGCATATCAACATATTCATCGGAGTTCCACTACCAATAAGCTAATGTGAACAGAATAAATTTTAAGAGGAGAGCATTACAAAAAATAGTAATACAACTGATAGGAGAACTTTGTTATTGATTTTTTCACTAAAGCATCTGACAATTAAGCAGATTAGATAACTTGCATTCCAAAGAAAGAATTATTGTGTTTTGATTTCTTTTTCTTATATATAAAAGGTAGGAGAAGAAAAATATGGAACTGAATTTAAAATGTTTTAGGCACCTCTTCTTTT
The DNA here is from genome assembly GCF_021613505.1 of Equus quagga. NCBI lineage: Eukaryota > Metazoa > Chordata > Mammalia > Perissodactyla > Equidae > Equus > Equus quagga. The sequence continues at coordinate 3,272 of NW_025793722.1, read as the reverse complement.
TTTCTTGCCTAGCCTCCATTCCTTCTTCTTGTCTTTTTTTTCCTTCTGGGGCTTTGTTGTAGTTTTGTAAAAGTCTGGGATGAAAATTTTGCAAGAATGAAGGCTAAGACATGTAAACCTTAAGGAACTGACTGTTTGCTTTGATAAGTGCAAAGGGTGCATTTTAGCACTGGATGCCATGTTAGTTTTATAGGGCTGCTGCAACAAATTACCGCAAACTTAAAACAATAGAAATTTATGCTCTCACGGTTCTAGAGGCCAGAAGTCCAACATCAAGGTGTCGGCACTGCCACATTCCCTCTGAAGACTCAGGGGAGCATTCTTCTTTGCCTCTTCCAGTTTCTGGTGGCTCCTGACATGCCATGGCTTGTGGCAACATAACTCCAATTTCTCCCTCAGTCATCACATTTCCTTCTTTCCTATGTCTCTATGTATCTTCTCTTTTTCTGTCTCTCATAAGGACACCTGTCATTGGATTTATGGCTCACCCTAAACTAGGATGATGTTAGGTTTAGGGTTATCTTAATTATATCTGTAAAGACCTTAATTTCAAAGAAAGGCTGAGGTTCTCAGCAGATATATCTTCTGGGGCTACTATTCAACCCACTATAGATACGAAGAGATGTCAAGCTGGGAAGTATTTGTTGAGCATGGCATCTCAGTCTCCTTTCCCCACTGAGTGAAATGTGCTTGGATTTCTGGTGATGGCACTCTATCTCTCTGAGAGAGGGAGAGAGATAGTCTAGGTCCTCAGAAACCCTGAAAAACAGCAGAATATGCCTCATATCCCTGGACATGTCATTCTGAAAATCCAGCAAAATGTCCTTTTTGGATTGCAAAATTAGAGCTAATATCTGGATTCTAGGTATAATTTCTTAATACATAAACAGTAGCCAATCTGTTGGCCACTGATTATATAGAAATTATGCAGTATTACAAACATGTAGTTGCACTGCAACTATGTAAAGATATAATGGCCAGTCTGTAGCTATGTGCAATCAGTTTAAGCTTCAGGAGAATTTGGGTACATAAGGCCTTGCACTGGTGTTCACAGGAACCAACCTCCTCATTTCCGTTCACATAATTTAGTCATGGCTGATTTCATCTCCTGGCTTCAAGAATGAATAAGCAATCTATGTCTGGCCAATGTGAGAACCATCACAAGTATCGACTAAAGGAAAGATACATTATCTAAACTTGGTCAAACGAAGTGATATTCTAGGGTTTTTGCTGGGCTTTTTAGGAAAAGGACACCTTCTTTCTGGTGAGAGTTGCTAAATGTAGCCTAAAAGCTACTTTGGCTGTTGTACCATCACATGGGAAAAACCTATCTGAGAAGAAGGTCAGCAAAGGAAAAAAAATCATAAATGTGGCACTATTTTCCTTATGACATTATCGAAGTGTGTATACCCAGATCTGCCTGAAATTGGTAAATAATTATCCACTTCCATGTATGAGACAATAAATAATGCTCTGCTTTTTTGCTTAAGTGGGTTTACTTGGGGTTCATTGTTAGAGTCTTATTAATATAAATATACACTTCCACAGATGGTATGAATAAGTATCTTAAGTTTTGGGCTCAAGGGAGAAATTAGTGTTGGTTTTCAGTACTAGGAAAAGCTAGTTTTTCTTTAGCAAGGATTTTGCTTTTCTTTTATGGACACTGTAAATCTTGCAATTATTTTTGTTTTTCTCTTTGCTGAAAACAAAATTTGTGACCTCATTAGAGTAACTGAAAATGACTATTATGTATTTCAAACACTGACCCACCCCTCAATTCATTTCGTGTCATCCCTATGGTATTTTTATCCTATTTTCATATTGTTTGTGTGTGAAGTGGCCAGCTAGGAACTAACAGAACAAGATATTCTCAAATAATTAACAGGAAAAAAGAGATCGATTATTTTGTTCCTGCCTAAAAATCCATATGTAGTAGAAAAGGAAATATGTAGTAGAAAAGGAAATATTCCTCAATTAAGAATACATTATCCATCCTACAACTAGAAGGACCTGCAGCTAAGATATACAACTATGTACAGGAGGGATTGGGGAGATAAAGCAGGAAAAAAAAAGAATACATTATCCAAATGAGGAACAAATAAGTTACTAGGTTCCAAACATCTGCAAATGGTTCAGAAAAGAAAATTAAATCACAACAAATCAACAATGGAATATATAAATATATTTTCATTTGGCTAAAATACCCTTTGATTCCTGTGTGCTTTGTTTGAAGAAATGGTAAAAAAAAAAAAAAAGGTAATATATCCAAAAGAATTGAAAGCAAGGTCTCAAAGAGATATTTCCACACCTGTGTTCATAGCAGCACGATTCACAATAGCCGAGAGGTGGAAGCAACCCAAATGTCCGTGGACAGATGGGTGAATAGATAAATAACATGTGGTATATACATCGAATATTTTTCAACCTTAAAAAGGAAGGAAATCCAGTCACATGCTACAACATGGTTGAACTTTGAGGACATTATGCTAAGTGAAATAAACCAATCACAGACAAATACTGTATGATTCCAGTTACATGAGTTATCTAACGTAGTCAAATTCATAGAAACGGAAAGTGGCATGGTGGTTAGGGGGTGTAGTGTGATGGTGGAAAAGGGGAATTGCCTAATGAGTACAGAGTTTCAGATTTGCAGGATGAAAAGTTCTGGAGATCTGTTTCACAACAATGTGAGTATACTTAACACTACTAAACTGTAAACTTATAAATGATTGAGGTGGTAAATTTTATGTTTTTTAATACAATAAAAAGGGGAAATGATATATTTCAGAGTTTAACATAGGTGTTTTTCCAAGATGAAAGTTATCAGTAAATTTAGACCAGACAATTGCGCTAGTTTTAAATCTACAGGATAAACAGTAGAGCTTACATTTTGGCCACTTGATGTCGCTGTCTACCACAGAGTATTCTCGAGGAAGAAAAATACCCAGATCCCCATTGTCACTCCGTAGAAGCAGAACAATAAGAGAAGCAGCAGGACTTGAGCAGGGACTAGAGGACAATATTTAAAATTTTGCAAACCATGATTTTCTAATTTGCTCAACTCCCTGAGAATTGGTAATGGTGTCTTCTATAAGAAGGGGCCGGGAGGTCAGGAGCCTGCTGCTCTCGCTTCTGCTCCTCGCAGCTTGGGAGGTGGGGAGCGGGCAGGTCCACTACTCGGTCCCGGAGGAGGCCAAACACGGCACCTTCGTGGGCCGCATCGCGCAGGACCTGGGGCTGGAGCTGGCGGAGCTGGTGCCGCGCCTGTTCCG
>NW_025793721.1:27596-46424 GCF_021613505.1 Equus quagga | reverse complement strand
GTGCTTTATAAATTTTCCTAAGATGCGATATGTCTATTATATCTCAAAAAAACTGGAAAAAATGTTTAATGAAAATGAATAGATAAAATTTCATAAGAGACTATACATCTTCCCCCAAACATCCTATGTGGGTTACATTTGAAAATTGCCTTTGTTTTCAAGATGTAACCATTGATATAAAAATGTTAGCTTTTAAACTAGGCCACAAATTATGCCTTTAGTCCACTGATGAAAAGTATTTTAAAACCTGTGCCCAAAGTACTCACGAAAGTATCACAGTTCCTTCTTAGAGAAAACTGGTTCTCTGAATTTTTCTTAGTATTCTTCCAAAATTTTTGTTAGAGCCAAGATTCATGTATGAAATGTGATTTATAACTATGCCATATTGAAAAGAACACCCCGTTTTTACCCTTTTGTATTGCAGATTTCTCTTGTGCAATTTTTGATTGAGAATTGCCTCCAGATCTTTGGAGAAGACATTGCTTCCCTCCTGGGGGAGAGCTCCATGCATTGTGATGGCAGCGAGAAGGCTGCAGATCCTTCGACTGACTTCGGAGAAGACGTTGCTTCCCTCCTGGGGGAGAGCTCCATGCATTGTGATGGCAGCAAGAAGGCTGCAGCTCCTTCGACTGACTTCGGTGAGAAACAGGCAGCGAGGCCGCCAGGGGTCATGGGAGATACCTAGACGGGGGATCCCAGAGCACATCCCAAGGGCAGTGATTCCCATCTGCTCCTCCTTCCACAGGCTGGCTCACAGGTCAGGCAAGGTTGCACACTGTTGTGAGACCAAAGAAAGAAGTCAAGGTCTCTGACTTCAAGAAGTTGCTGGTGCAGCTCGTAACAGCTTTAGGAGACATCATGGGATAATAGAGTGTCTGGGAAATTTTTCAAACAAAACTTCAAATCTATTATGTGTATAATAGATGTCCTCTTGTTGAAACCAGAGTGAGGGCCCCGAGGCGCTGCTGCTCAGTGGTCCCTGAAGCACCGAGGAATTCCAGTGCTCTTTGAAACAGATTAAGAGGAGCAGCATCATTGAGAAAAAAAAGGAGCTGACTTGATGTCAGACAACCTTTCAGAGTACTGCAGACTCCTGTGCTACCATTTCCTGGCTGTTTGATCTTTGGCCAATTATTCTAGCTTGTTTTCAGTTTCTTCATCTCTAAACTGTAGGAGGTAATAATGTTTAAATCTTAGGAGTGTTGTAAAGATTAAGTAAGATAATGGATGTAAAATAAATTTGTGAAAAAGTATTTAAGAAGGCTAGTAGAAGTGCCCCTGATGCTAGAGCTGGTATTATTGGCGCCTCGCTAATCACAGCTAACGGGCAGGAGTCCATTCTAGAAGGTAGAGTTTAGATTCAGAACCTGGGGGCCTGTATCATGAGCCCCTTCCTATTTTTGACATTTCTTGGTTTCAGACATTTACCTCAATGCTCTGAGGAAGTCTTTAGGAAAATCCATTTCATCGCAATGAGATGAGTCTAGTATCTGAGAATATGCTTATACTAAGACAATCATTGGTTTTTCATTTCAGGAGTGTCAACCAAGCAACCTGTTGAATCCAAGCCAGTGAGAGTGATAGTGACTTACATAAAGGCACAACTGCAGAATGATGCCGAGGCCCCACGTGGCGTGGGTCCACCCAGCTCCCTGTCTGCAATGCTTTCAGTCACTGAAGATTAGAGTCTCCATAATCATACTCGACCCTTTCCTTTCCTTTCCTTCCTGTAATATCCCACCAAGAACGCTTTCTCCAAAATTCTACTACCTCCGTTATGTTCTCATCACGTAGACACCAGTCAGCTAATGCTCCTGAAATCATTTTCAGCCCCTTGTAACAAAAAAGTGTGTGGGGGTGGTGAATTTCTAGAAAAATATAGGGTCAGAAAAGGAAAGTTTTCGTAGCTCCTGGGAATCACCTCAGGACTCAAGAACAGTAATTCCTGAGCTTGAAGATTCCAGTCCTCAGTCACCACAGGGTCAGTAGATTAGATGGAAGGATCCTCTCAGACATCTCAGGAAATAAGCTCCCAACGTGTCAGAGACCAATTTTCACAAAGTTAAACACATGAATCTCACACACTAGAGTCTAAACTTGAGTCCAAATGTTATTCAACTCATCTTACTGAGGAGACCAGTAAGGTGGTAAAGAATGTTTTTGAGTATAGTACTTTTATGGGACCAAGCTGGGGCCAAAGAAGCAAATTTTCTTTGTTGGACATAAACAGTTAATGTTTTAAAGGGTAATCAATCTATAAGCTTTGAATTTATCTTCTCCTGTGACAAAAATCTACAAATTAACATTATTCTATTTTTATGACACACAGTGAAGGACATCCAGATTTGGACTCCTCCATCTTACACTTCCCATGCAAGGTTTCCTGGAGGGGAATCTGTCCTCCCTCTGTCAACTCTCTCACCCACCCTTCACTTCTCACCCTGCTGACATGTGGCCTCTCCCTGTCTTCCTTTCCAGCAGCCTCAGTAGATCACATTCAACCGATGACCAAGCCCCTCCACCTGACAAACCAAAGCACATCTTCTGGGATTCCTAAGGCACTTGCCCTGCCAGGGTCTCGTAATTCCTGAATTCTAATCTCATTTCCCTGGTAGTTCATTTCTCCCAGGTCATGTTGTTTATCTCCATCTTCCTCTGTTTATATCGTTTCATGGACTTTTCTACATCTTCGCCTAAACCCGAGGACTCTTCACGTCATTCCCAGGTGCCCTCAGCTCTCGTGTTGCCTCTGATTCCTTGCTCTCCTATCATCCCACCAACGCTCATCCCATCACAGACCCATGAGTGCAGCAGTGTCCTCTCTGGCCTCCCTGTCTCCAGTGGTGAAGTTGGGGAAGGATGGCCCCAAGTATGCCTCCCACCCTAATGTTCCTACTTCAGGGCAAGCTCCCTGAGCAGGGATGAGGCTGTCTAGCACAGCCTGGCATTCCACTGCCAACCACCAGACTCAACACCAGGTAGGTATTCAGTAAATATTTGCTATTGAAGACATACCCCTCACTATATAGGTCACGTGGTACTGCATCAGGATGAGGCCTGAACTGGGAGAGAGTCAGCTGTGCACATCTTCCTTTTTCTGCCCTGATCCTGAGAGCTGAGGGGGCATCAACCAGGGAGAGACCTGTGCATGGAATTCCTTCCTAAAGTGCACAGTATGGAAAGAGGGGGCAGTAACTTTGCAGTGGAGAAAACGGACAAGCACTACCTTAGCCAGGCGATCAAGGTCAACATCAACAGTCATACATCTAGTTAATAACAATGAACCTGTATAATTTCATCTGTTGTAACCAATATCCCCTATTGAGGTGAGATGCTAGTAATAGCAAATCAGAACAGAGGTGTATGGGAACTCTCTGTGCTGTCTTTCTTAAATTTTCTATCAATCTCAAAACTGTTCTAAAAAGTAAAGTCTATCTTTTAAAGAGTTCCCATTAAGTATAGAAGAAAAATGGTATCTTGGGTTTTCTTTAATTGGAGATGCTTTGTTTACTAATGCAGGGAAGTCTGTCCACATTTGGGTTGGCTACTTACATTTGTTCTTCTGTGGATTGCTGATTGTCATGTGCCCCTAAGGTTTATGGTTATCTGTTATGTGACATTAGTGTAGTCATAGCTCACTGACACAGTCTCATGAACTACCAGAGTCCGAGGAAGTATTAACTGCCTGCTTTTCATTATCCAAATACCCATTTTACTGATGAAGAAATGGAGATTCAGAGAGGCTGAAAAATTGAACCAAGTCCACATTTAGTGTCACACCTAGACCTTGAACTCATATCTGTCTGACTCCAGAATTCCATAAACACCACACTATACTGGGAAGTACCAAGTGTGTGACATTGGCAGGAGGAGGGGGGGATCCTGACAGCTGGCTGGGTGTCCAGTGACAAACTTTAATTCTGTATTTTAATGAAGTGATGACACCCCAACGGAGGGCACCATCCAGGCAAACTAGAAGTATGTAGGAAGTCCCTGAGTGGCTGCTGTGAGAAATGGCTCATGAGGGCAATGAGCTTTGTGTCCCAAGCAGAGGGACTAGAGTAGGTCACTCCAGACCTACTGAGAACAGCAAAATGGATCCTCTGTAGTCGCCCTCAGAAGAAATGCAACTTTCAGGGGCCAGCAGGGGACACAATCTCATGTCATACATCATCATAATTTAATGTTGGCACTGAAAACTGAAGCCAGGAAGGGGTATCGCCTCTCCTCAGAATTCTTAAACAGCATCCAAGCTGTGGGGGACCCCATTCACCAGCACTTGCTTGTCAGGTCTTGACCTCAAGAAATTGGGCAGAAATCCAAAGGCTCTCGACTCAAGGGATGGGATTTGACCTCTGGCTTGGCTGCCTGTCTTGTACAACCTTGAGCAAATCAATTCACCACTGGAGTCCTTGCTTTGTTCATATCAAAACAGGAACCACTGCCCTACTGACCTCATAGAATTTTCCAGCAGATGAATAATAGTACTGATGGCTAACAGTTACTGCACAGTCACTACAGACCGGTATTTTTCAGGCATCATCGCATTTAATACTCACGGCAATCATGCTGGCCACGTACTTATATTACCCTTATTTTATAGATTGGAAAACAGCTCCAGAGGAAGGATATCGTTTGAGGTCACCCGGTTTGTGAAGATGAAGTCAGAATTTAGAGCCCATGTTGTTCACCGATGAGTTATGTCACTAACCACGTTCCAAAGTGATGCTAGATGGAAAGAATGCTGGTGCTTCAGAGTCCTGGGGCAACCTTGAGAAGCTTCAGAGGAGTGGATGACCACAAGGTGGGGCTTGGTATTTATCACTGGGTGGATATGCAAGCTGAGGGGGTTTGGAGAAGAAAGATGCAGAGAGAAATGAGCTTGACTGGGGAAAACGAGCAGAGAGGGAGAAGAGAGAGTTGGGGCAGCTGCCAAAAGGAATGGAAATCTAGGAAGACAGAGCTACTCGAAGGGGATTTTGAAGAAGCTTTGCTCTCAGGTGTACTTTGTGATAGCTATTCTCTGGCCTCCACTAAACCTTCAGGAAAATCCCTACTTTTCCTCAATGCCTTTAGAGGTGAATCCAGGGTTACTCATTGTACTGCTCATGGATGGCAGTGCTTCATTTTCATATTCCCACCTGCCTCAATACTTGTTATCCTACTGTTTCAAGATAGGAAAACCAACTCCTATCATAACCCCTAATGGGTTCTATCTGGTATCTCCTACGGGACTTAAGGGTAGTAATACTCTACAAAAATCAGTTGGTTTTCTAATTAACAACAAAGAACAAGATTAACAGGATATTAGGAAAGCAGTTCCATTTCCAAAAGCATCAAAAATAATAAAATAGAAAAGGCTGTAAACTGAAAAATACAAACATTACTGAAAAAAACGAATTTAAATAAGTGAAAGGGCAGCCATGTTCACGGACTGGATGACAATACTGCACAGGTATCCATCAATACCACCCACAGCGATCTCCACATTCAATGCCATCTCATTCAGTGCTCACCTCCCTCAGGTCAATCCACAACGTCTCCTGCTCTTCCCTGTGGTTCCTTGGTTGGGAAAGTGCTGGATAAACATCTGTTCTTTTGGATTCAGATCCTAGACACCTAACACTCAATAATTCCATGGAGCTCTTAAAAAAATCTTGATTAGGGCCCAGTACCTTACAGTCACAGGCTATGAGAGTTTTTAGTACAGCAATGGGAGAAGAGCCCTAACATAGGGAGGAGGTTCCATTGTAGTAACGTTCCTGTTCTATCGGCCCTCACACTGAGTAAAACTACAGAACTTGATTAAAAATATATTAGCTACATCAAACAGTCATATAAAGTAAGGAATTTATATTTATTTTAAACTAATATGCGTATTATAAAATTACATATAAAAACATAAATATATGTAATGTATTATATGGAGAGAACTTCGTATGTAAAATGCATTATAATGTATGAAATGCTACATATTGCATATTATGTGTTACATGTTGCATCTTATATATGTTGTATATTATATGTTACATATAGAGAGAGAGAAAAAGAAGAGAGGATGTAGGGCAATTTCATTTTCCGATTCTAGGAAAATAATGAAACCCAAACCATCAGGAACGGTATCACTTGAGCAGAGCATAGGTGCAAGTACCATCCGTGTTATATGCAGAAACATTCACCTTGACCCCAGGGGGCATCTGGGCTGAGACTAGATGACTGAAATCTCTGGGTGATGGTGAACACAGAATTGGGGGACAGCAGATATGAAGACGCACTGAGCCACATGCCAGACGCCCCAAGCGCAGACAGAGCTTGTGAGCTTCTAGCGGTGGAGACTTGACACACTGCGGGAGAGGAAAATGAAGTTACTGGACCCACTGAAACGGGACTCATTGATCCTCTAGCCCATGGTGGGCAGTGTGCACCAGCGTGGTCCTTCAGACGTAAACAGCACAGCCCAGGGAAAGCTCTGACCTGGGTCAAGCAGCATCACCCAACAGCCACCAGGGGGAGCTCCTCCCTGCACTTTCCTGCTCTGTGAAGGGCCCCTGAGCCCCGGGTTCTTCTCCCATATCCAGCTTCCCAATCCCTCCATTCACCACTGGCTCCACACCTTCCCTATAGGAAGGAATGATTCTGACCCATGATGCCTTGAGAGTGTCTGAGACAGTTTCTGGGGTTGGGTGAGGGCTCCCTGCAGAGGTCGGGGGTCCTGGCTCATTACTATGGCCTCCCAACTTATTCGTGATGGAATATATAATAAATGCGTTAGCTCTAAAAATGTCCTAATTTTAGTAGCTATTTATAAGTAGTATGTCATTAGTCATTTATTTCTATATTTTACAGTGACTTATGAAAGCTGATATTATTTGTGTTTTTCAGATAATTCAATTATTTTTTCTAATTCTTCCTTTTCCTCTTAAGTTTTAGATGCTCCTTCTCTTCAAATTTCGTGCTCATCAAAGTACATATTTTTCTGCACTGTATCAAAGAATCCTTTGTTTAATAGAAGACACAGAATAATTCAGTATGGACCTTTGTCTGAGGTGAGTTGGGGCTCTCAAATACAGATGACGGGAAAGGAAACAATAACCCTGCACATTTTATGAAACGATGTGCTAGCAATCCTGGAATGAACATAAAATCATATTTGATTTCACGCTGTGAGAACGCCAATGTGGTGGTTAAATTGCAAAGATGACTGGAGAAGTTTTGTCTTCCTCCTGCTCCTCTCTAATTCCAAATCCCCTCAGCTGCTCTGCCCGTTCCTTCTGCCCCAGATAGCACTGCTGAGGGAAAAGGGCGTTTAAAATGCTGCATAACGTTCACACCAACTCGGTCAGACTCATTTCAGTGTCATTCTTTACATAATACGATAAATAATATTCTTCTCATGATTCATTCCAGAGACATTGACAAACTCCACACAATGAAATGCCTAGACAGACAGTAACATAGGGACACAGGAAGTTCTAATTTGCAGTCTCCTGTACAACTAAGACTGAACAAATGTCACAGAGGATGGGAATGACCTTGGTGGTGGTCAGTAGGGGGACTGCCTTATAACCATTTATTAAGCTCTGCCCGTATTTTGGTGCATATTTTCAAATTTATTTTGCGTATATTTTTAAAGCATTTGTAATATATAAATATTGTTTTATGTAAAAACCCCAACAGAACCTGTCTCAGACCTGGTCAGTATCAGGATTCAAGTTACTGGGCGTTGTTCACTTGGTGAATTTAGAAAATTAGATGGCAATTATTTGTTCTCTGGCCAGAGTTTCATTTGTCATCTGAGAGAGAGAGGCTGCATGGGGCTCACTCCATTTGGCCCAAACAGAAGTCTGCAGTCTCTTGTCAAATAAATGTCTTTATGTTGTTGCATATGCAAAATACCCTTCTCTTTTCAGGCTGAGTAATATTTCTTGGCATTATCTTTATCTATTCATCTGTCGATGGACACTAAGCTGTTTCCATATCTTGGCTCTTGTGAACGAGGCTGCAGTCAACACAAGAATGCAGATGTCTCTTTGAGATTCTGATGTCAATTCTGGTGGATATATACCCCAAAGTGGGATCGCTGGATTGTGCTGAGTGAAATAAGCCAGTCACAGAAGGACAAATATTGTGTGATTCCACTTATGCGAGCTATCTGAAACGGTTCAACTCACTATAGTTGACAACACTGCATTGTGTCATTGAAATTTGCGAAGAGAGAACTTAAATATGCTCACAAGAAAAAGAAAGAGAAGAAAAGAGAAACCTGTGTGGTGACGGATATGTTATTTATCCTGATGAGGGGAATCCTTTTGCAATGTATCAAATCATGTCATTGTAAAGAGATAACACGTTTATTTGGCAGTGATGCCCTATTAAAACTGGAAAAATTCCCCCCCAAACCAAAAAAGAAGAAAAAAATGTCAAAATCACAGAAACAGAGGAGAATGGTGATTGCCAGGAGCTGGGGGAAGAGGAAAGAGGGAGCTGCTGTCCGACAGGCACAAAGTTTCAGTCGTGCAAGATGAGTAAGTTCTAGAGAGCTGCTCACAGCCCTGTGCCCAGAGTTCCTGGTACTGCAGTGTGCGCTTATGACTTGGTTAAGTGGGCCGACCATAGGGTAAGGGTTCTTACCACAATAAAAAAAAAAACTGGGCAATTTCTGGTGATCACAAAATGCTTAGAGTATATAACTGAAGGAGTAGTACATGAAATATCAAACTTCAAAATTAGATAATTTCGAAGAAATGAAAACTAGAATTGTTTGACATTGAAAGAATTAATATCTCACTAAATGTATTCTCTGAAAAAGATGTACAGTGTTTATAAATGCAGCGTTGAGAGGATCTGACGGGGTGACATTTTAATAAACTACTTGACGTTTAGTGGATACTCAATAAATGTTCGTTCTCCTTTCATTTCTGGTAACTTTGGACCCAATTCCTTCCCAGAGGCATCAGAAGAGATCACATCCCTGTGCTTAGAGAACGTCACGTGTGCTCTGCGTCCTCCACGTAGGCAGGGCGGGATGGCTGAAGTGGGCTGGAGTCCCCACAGGTAGGTGTGTCCCTGATCAAACCTTAGCACATCAGGTTCTAGTAAAATAGTTTCTCCTTAGAGCAGACTTTTTAAGAACAGAATGCTCTAGCATATTTCAAAATTGTTCATTTTTTCTTTCCTCTGTGAGAAGCACAATATTTTTTTTCTCAGACATTCACTGTAAGAAGCAGGTCCAGCTGCTGGAGGCAAAACTCACAAAAGTTTGGGCCCCTGTGACCAGGTCCTCCTGGAGTTTTAACTCTCTGAGGGTCCACACTTGTCCACACTGGGCCTCCTGCAGATTGTCCATTACAGGTTAGGCTTCCCTGCCCCAGCACTGGTCCCCTTGGGGGCTCAGTTGTGATTCTCTGCGTTCACCTGTGAGTCTCCCCAATCTGGGGGTGGCAATTTGCCCTATGACCTCACTGCTCTTATGAACCTAAGAACAGCTGGAGCCTTTTCAGTTTGTTCAGCTGTTGAGTGTTTGGGGATGGAGTGGAGACTTCCAGGCTCCTAACATCATGGACCAGAAGCCAGAAGTCAAGCCAACACCTTATTTGTTTTATTTATAGCTCTTCTAATTAATACGGACTGGACATATAATAAAGGGTCCGTATTTGAAATGCATAATTTGATACCTTTTGACAATTTATACCCCTTTGAAAACATCAGCACAATCAAGAGAGTGAACATTTCCACCCTGGCACAGTGCTTGTCCTAGGCTGTGCTGCTGGCACTTCCTGCCCCAGCAGTGGCAGGCTCTAATCTGGGCAGTGCTCTGCCCTGCTTGGGTGTCCAAAGGCCTGGCCACTGGGTGGGTGCCTCCAGTCCGGAAGTGTTGAGCCTGGTGCCTGGACCACCCAAAAAGAAATGGTCCTAGTTCCTGAGAGCAGGGGTCTGATTCGGTCCTCTCTTCTCTCCCCAGGTGGCTGGATATGCTCATGTTCTATCCCAGGACCAACAAACAGAACCAGAAGAAGAAGCAGAAAGTTGAGCCACCCACGCCACAGGTAGGCAGTGGGTTTGCCAGTTGGTGTCTACTTTGTGGTTTCAGAGATGAGGAGCTGGGGCAAAGCGAGAGTACCCCAGAAGATTCAAGGGCTTCAGGACCCAGCCTAAAATTAGGGGTGAGGGAAGGATTCAGGTCAGGGCTGAGGTGGTCACCAGCCCTGCATGTTGTCTCCATCCTTCCAGTGGTCTGTGGGCTACAATCTGCATGCTCCTCTTCAAGCCACAGGGCAGGACCCTCTACAGGGATAGGGTGGCCTGCTTGTGTGGTCTGGGGCTGCCCCAGGAGACTTCCAGCTAGGGGGCAGGTGCTGAGAAGCAGTAGCAGAGCGTGTGTCTCTTCCCCTGGCTGTCCTTCCAGCTGCTGGGAAGCAAAGAGCATGCCAGGAGGGGTTGCTGGCTGCACACACTCCTCGTGCGCCACAGTCCAAGGAAGGACTCAGCTCGGTTCCACTTTCTACACAGAGATGCTCTTGCAGAGAGCAGGCTGAGAAAGGGGAGCCAAGTGAAGGGCAATTCGGGGACCCCACTCTTGCTCTGGGGCCTTGACCATAAATGGAAAAAATTGGTGCTGGTCTTGATTTTTGTGCCCCTGCTCTGACTCCCATGTGACCAGAGTGGGAGGTGGCTGGGGTGGTCCCACCAGGTCCAGTCCTTCCCCAAAGACCCCTCTCCTCTTCCTTCTCTTCCCCAGCCAGTGTCCAGGGGCTCAGGGCACCAGGAAAGGTTCTGAGCCTCAGTGAACTGATTTGCAAAATGGGCTTGTTTTGATCCGGTAATAGGATTATTTGTGAGCTTGAAAGGAGGTCTTGGGCCCAGTGTGGGTGCTCAGTAAATGTTATTCCTTTCCTCTGCGCTCAGGCTTCACTGTTACCAAGTGTTCTTGCCTGATTGAGCCTCGCAGTAACCCTGAGAACGAGCAGAGTGGAGATTGGGGGTCCCTTGGGCATCTTGCAAGGCCCAGAGCCTGGCAGAGGTCCAGGCATAGCAGAACATGGCTACCCCCAGGGTTCAGCAGTCCTTCCTGGTGCTCTCTCCTTCACTGAGTGGCAGAGATCAGCCTGGGTGGAACTGGGTCCCCCTTCTCCTCTACGCCCCCCCGGGTCTCCCCTGGATTTGCCTGCCCTGGGCTGCGGCACAAACCCTCCTACTAGTAGAGTGCAGCTCTGGGCCTGCTCTCAGCTGATGGTCATTGTCTGCCCTCTGTCTACCCTCCCCAAGGAGTCCTAGGCTAGCATCCTCTGGAAGGTAGTGTCCCTGGCAAAATCAAATGGGAGTTGTTCCTGGAGACTGAACAGTTTCCTGCTGGGGAACAGCAGACACACATGCAAATCCCCCAAAGCTGGCTGGTTTGAGAGAAAAAACTCCCAGGCAGAATAACAGAGTTCAGGGTTACGCTGCGTTTCCATAGTAATACCTTGGAAATAGTGCCGTAGCAGACCTCCTGCCTCCAAATAAGGCAACTACACGTGCAGAAGACACGCTCGGCCCAGACCAGGGAATTTGATGGTGCTCCTGCTCCCTAGCCGTTCCCTCCCCTGTGACGTCCCCTCCCCCAAATAATGCTGGCCTTGGCCAAGCTTCATCTTTTCTGTTGGTAGCAGGAGCCACGTGATCACAGGGTGGGAAGAGCCCCCACTTCCCTGAGGGTCTGTTAGAGCCCGGGCAGTCTGGGGTCCCAGCCTCTTCCACTCAACCCCTCCCAAGCCCCAGCAGAAGCCAACCAGCCAGAGTCTCTTTTCCTTTGCCCCTTGCTCCTCAGAGCATCACCTTGAGGCTGCTGGTTTCTGGAAGCTGTGAACTTTCATCAGGGCCACGCTGCTGTGAGTCAGTCTCATGGGGTGAGGTGGGGCCTTTCCAGAGGAGAGCTGCTGATCTCTGAGAAAGCCTCCCTTCCTCAGCCTGATGCCAGAGTCATTCTAGTGCACCAGAGGAAGCTGAGGGGGAAGTCTAAAGCCTTTGGGGCCCCCGTAAAGGCAAGAACCCAAGACCCCATACCTGGCCTCTGTCTCCATGGCCTGGGAGTTCCAGATCAAACCAATGGGGAGCTGCTACACCCCATTCCAGGCCAGAACCCTCCTTCTCATTTGGTTCCTGCTCAGTTTCTGTGCCCAGGAAGTAGAAAGAAAGGCTGTTGATGAAACCCCTTCCAGAGAGGTTCCATGGAGGTGACGGAGGCCGCTTGGCCCGGGCCTACCTTCCTACCCTATTTCCTCTTTCCTCTTGCTTTGAAAACCCTTTCTGAGTAGCCAGATAAATAGCACAGACTTCATTATAGCATTGACATCCCTGAGCAGTGCCGCTGTCCTGGCCACACAGGGACATAGAAAACCTGGTGCCTCCACTCCTTCCTTGTGCACAGGCACTCAGGGTCTCTGTCTGCATGAGCTCCAGCATCCCTCTCCGCCACAGTGGTGACAGTGTGCGGAGCGGTAGCAGTGCCATGTGGCCCTGGCCTGACCTGTGAGGCATCTTACTTTCCACATACCTGCTTTGGAGAAGAGAAGCAACTTTCCCTAGAGACCAGGCTTCCTCCCATCACCCACCCAGCCCCTCTTCTGGAAGCCAGCATGGCTTTTCTGCTGCCAGACTGTCCTTCAGTCCCCGCTGACTTGATCAGGCTTTGGCTGCTGTTCATGGCCCCCATTCTCTGGGAAGAGTCCTCCAGAAGCAGGGAACGTGGGGAGGGATCTGGGGATGCAGCCAGCCCTGCACAGGTTGGGAGGCCCTTGGTGTGGGAAATGCATGCATTTCCCTTGCATTTGAGGCCTGGAATTTCCTCTGCCTCTTGCAAAAATTAAGCATAGATCTACCATATGATCCAACTATCCCACTGCTGGGTATTTATCCAAAGAACTTGAAAGCACAACGGCATAAAGATACATGCACTGCTATGTTCATTGCAGCATTATACACAATAGCCAAGACATGGAAGCAACCTAGGTGCCCATCAAGGGACAAATGGATAAAGAAGATGTGGTATGTATACACAATGGAATACTACTCAGCCATAAGAAATGATGAAATCCGGCCATTTGTGACAACATGGGTGGTCCTTGAGGGTATTATGCTGAGTGAAATTAGTCTGAGGGAGAAAGTCAAATACCGTATGAAATCACTCAGAAGATAAAAATAACGACAAACAAATACCTAGCAACAGAGATTGGATTGGTGGTTCCCAGAGGGGAATCGGGGCTGGAGCAGGGCAAAAGGGGTGATTAGGTTCACATGTGAGGGGGTGGACTATAATTCATTTTTGTGTGTTGAACATGATGCAGTCTACACAGAATTTGAAATATATCATGATGTACATCTGAAAGCTATATAATGTTATAATCCAATGTTACTGCAACTAAAATGATAAAAAATAAAAACATAAATTAAATTTTTTTTTAAATAATGAAAATTTGCTACCAAAACAACACAGTAATGATTCATAGAGGCAACATATTAAGAGGATACCAAAAGTGCAAATGGAATATTTACCACATATATATTTTTTTATTCTCAGACTGTGCTTTGTGACCTGCCTTTGCCTGGAGGAGTCACACCTTGCATGCTGATAACAATTCTGGGCACAGTGAAGCGCAATGCAAACAGGTGAACAGCAAGATTAGCAAGTCTGTCGTATTTGCTGATTGGTTTAGAATTTTTAAAACTACACATTTAGAATCTTGGCTATACCACAGTATGGGATTATCCCATAAATCAATATGTATTCCCAATACGGGGACAACGTTTCCCTCACTGAATCTTAAACCAGAAGAATCAAGAATAAAACAGAGTCCTACTTTCTGAGGACAAAGAGGAAGAGCAGGAAACCCATTCTGTTGGTGTTTCCTGGCAGTGAAAGCCTTAGAGCTCAAGGAAACATGGAGCTTTTGTAATGTGATGCCTGGCCGTCTCTCCACCTCTGAGCCATACATTGTGTAAAAAACCAAGCATGCACATTATGTCTACATGCCCATCAAAAACAAGGTGTGAAAACAAAAAGACCCCACTGGACATTGTTCCGAGTTGGTCTGAGCGCTTGAAAGTGATGCCACTCTGTCCTGATGTGCATACAAACCTCCCCGCAGTTGTGCAGATCACAGTGCAGTCTCGGACCTTGCGAGCTCAGCTGCCATTTCTATCTTCATAGTGGGGGCAACAGCAGGGTCACAGACGCCTATGGTGTTAGCCTGGTCTACAGCTGACAAGTGGCAGGATGGAGAACCCCAGTTTTCTGAGCAGACTCTATATACTTAGAAGATTTGAACAGATCCCTCAAGTTACAAGACTTCCTCAAAATAAATCAACCTTTGCCATTGGAACTGATTTGACTGAGGTGAGCTAGGATGGGGTAAGATTGGAGCTAACAGGTAAATCTGTGCTGATCCATGGCTGCCCTGGGATGCCTGGGCCTGGTGATCACCACTGGTTATACCTACGTGTAAAACAAGAAGGCTAAGGATATCCTGAATCTGTCCAGTACGCCCATCCCTGAGGTCAGTGGTGCCACTAAAGCTACTGCAGCCATTAATTCATCTGTGTTTCTGGGTCTTATGACCAGGACACAAAAGGCACAAAGTCAAGCTATGCACACAGGTTTATTCAATAATTTGCAAACAGACTCCATGAGTGTCTGTCACCTTTTTCCTGGTGAATCAAAGGGAGCCACCTCCTCTGTTAGCAGGAGATAGACTCAGCTCTGATCTGATCATTTTACATCCAAATGGCCCACTCACTCCAACCTCCAGCCAGCTTCCTCTGGTTCCGCATGAAGGTTACCACCCTAAGCCAACTGCTACTTCCACACAGCCTGTACAGCTTCTGATGGCACAGTTCTTCCCTGCACAATAAAGCTTGCCTCACAGCAAAGTACAAAACATATATACCCTCTGCCTATGTCCTCGTCCATCTTTCCTCCCAGCATAAGGTAGGACCCAGCACACCTTACCCTGTGCACACAGCACTCATGATTTGTTAATATCTGCTCTCCTCCCTGTATGACCCCTCTCATGCAGGACCACACTGATATACATATCTTTGCTTTATTTAGGGTTATTGCACTGGAAACTTTAGCTCCAGGAACACTAGAGATGTAGACTGACACTGCGGCCACTCAGAACTAATTCTGGTTGAAGTGGTTAAGGTGGTCTAAACTGAAAAAATTATTGCTTGGTCCTGCAAATTCTATGTGAGGAATTACAAGAAAAAAAGAACACTGAAGGCAGTAGAGATGACAGTATCTTGCTTTTCACTGCAGAGGAAATATAGGCATTGGATTTTCAGTCAAATACAAATTCTATTGCCATTGGCTATCTTGGTCTTTTCCCTGTGAATTTAATCATTGGAAGACACAGTGTGGTGTATGTGTTCATTACTGGGTGAATCAAAACATACAGAGAATCATTGTTAAAAGGTCTAGAGTGCAGACGTTGCTTTAAAACCAGAGCACATGCTGATTCTGTCAGTGCTCTATGGGGTTCGCTGAGACACTGAGGGAAAGAGTTAGTGATTCGACAGCCAGGACTTGTGTTTGCCTTGACATCCAAGTGCAGGAACTGGGGTCAAAAAGCCAAGCAGCACTTTCGTGGGGTTGGCCCCGTGGCCGAGGGGTTAGGTTCTCGCACTCCGCTGCATGCGGCCCAGTGTTTCGTTGGAGCGAGTTCTGGGCGCGGACATGGCACTGCTCATCGAGCCATGCTGGGGCAGTGTCCCACATACCACAACTGGAGGGACCCACGGCTAAGAGTATACAGCTATGTACTGGGGGGCTTTGGGGAGAAAAAGGAAAAAATAAAATCTTTGAAGAAAAAAAAAAAAAGCCAAGCAGCACTTTCATTAGTTCCACTTGACATCATGGAATGTTTACCACATTTATTGTCACGACTTTACAACTTAGCATCGGAATACTGAACTTTAACGATGTTGTCTAGCTCTTGCTGTGTCAGGACTTGGCTTTTGGTTAACTATGAGGAAGCCGAGTATTTGAAAGCTCTTATTTGCCATTAATAGGGATTAAAAGCAGGCTGGCAGGGCAGGAAGGAGGTAACCGTTATTCTCTGCAAAGTAAAGCATAAAGTGCCCTCAAAGTGGCCCGAAAACCTCTGTGAGAAAACCTTGAAGACCTTTCATGGGTAGAGGTGGTAAAGAGGGAATGACAGCTGACTAGAATGATGTGACCAAGACAACGAGGCAAAAAACTCAGCACGTTGTCTTGCTTCCTGTCAGATGCTCATGTATTACATCCAGTCCTTGGCCCAGTGTACCGTCAGTGTGATTTCTGTTTAGAAAATTGTCAGGTATTTATACAATGATTTGCTCTTTAGAAAATTGCATGTTCTTCACTTGATACAAATGCACAGCTTGAATCATTTTACTAACTCTGGTCTTTGGTTTAAAACAGGCTTGCTTGAGATTTCAAGAGAGGGCATGATGTCGCCTTCCACTGTAACCCGCGCTTCAGTAAGAACAACAGGGGAGCCATTGTTTGCATTACAAAGCTGGATAATATCTGGGGAAAGGAAGAAAGACAGGCAGATTTCCCCTTTGAAAGTGGTAAACCAAAGTAAGTTATTGCTACTATGAGATATTGAAAATGTCTGTTGCTCATGGGACTCGCTCTAAACCACAATGCCCTTGAAATGAATTTTCATCAGCTCTCCTGAGACACCTAACTACGACATCTCCTCCACATCTCAGGGGACCAGGCACTGCAGGCTGGAACAGGGCAGGAGCGCTGACCACAGGACCTTGGCACATGTCAGGATTTGGAGATGGCTCTTTAAGGAGGTGAAATGAGGTCCTGATGCAACAGGACTGGGGTCCTTATGAGAAGAGGAGACACAGATGCAGAGGAGCAGCCCCGTGAGGACGGAGGCAGAGACGGGAGGGAGGCGGCCACCAGCCCAGGGTCCCTGGAGCCCCAGACACTGGAAGAGGCCGGAGGGACCCTCCCGTGGAGCCTCCAGAGGGAGCACAGCCCTGCAACCCTTGACCTCAGACTCTGGGCTCCAGGATGGGGTAGGACGGATCCCTGGGGTTCAAGCCCCTGAACGGCCCTTCACCTGGAACTCTCCGGACCTGCACTCTGCCTCACCCATCCAATCCCGTTTTGCAGACTTGGCCACCCCTCAGCCTGATTCCCAGCCCCCGAGCGGCCCAGGCAGCCCCGACAGGGCAGGCCGACGACCTGGGTGGGGGGACCGGAGGCAACTGCCCCCCAATAACGATTCCCCTAAACCCCATCTTCCCTCCGGCATCTGATACGCAGACGCCCTCGGCTAGCACCCCATTCCTTTATATCCAGGCCGATGACACCCGGCCCCCCCCAGGGCTCCCCGGCCGAGCGCTCGGTGTCCGGGGGTGATTAACGCCCAGCTTGCTGCGTGAAAGATGTGAGTCCTGACTCGGTTGGGGGCCAAGCGGCCCCAATTAACACAGCAGTGGCTTTCATGTTCACCTCAATTAAGCCGGCTGCCGTTTCCTGAGTCGTTTCCCGGGCAGCGTCCCGCGGTGTCAGCCACACATCAAAGGGCCTCGCGGGCCACGCAGCAGGTGACGCTCATTTGCACACTGACCCAGGCAGGCAGGGGCTGGGGGTGCTCTGCGAGGGACCCGGAGCTGGTTGGAGTGAAGGGTCATGGGGTCGGGTCCTCCAGGAAGGGTCCCTCCTGCCTCTTCTGCTCATCAAACCATGTGAGGCAGCATCTTGCATACAAAATGCAGGAATACGGGCATGGATGTGAGTTCAGGGCCACTCTTCCTCAGAAAAAACTGATCTCTGATTCAAAGGATGACTCGGGTCTTGAGTCAGAGGCCGCTTCCCCCTTTGATGAGCCTGGTGGTGGGGAGGTCACAGGGCATGGTGGGCACTGCCTCCTTCCACCTCTGAGGTCCGACCACCGTCCTTCAGAAGCGCAGGACCTGACTGACCCAAATCACCCATCACAAACCGACTCCCAGACAGCATTGCCTCCCAACCTCAAAACCACCATCAAAAGGGCACAGTCGGTCCCCACATTTGCTTGTCTCCTTCCCCGTGCAAAAACCGACGCTCCATCCTCGGTGCCGAAAGCACAAAAACAGATGCCTGCATCCTGGGACGGTGATCTAGCCGCTGTTTGCAGGAGGAATAAATGAGACCAAAAACGAATGGGCAAAATACGGTCCATCTGTGCAGTGGAATATTATGCAGCCATGAAAAAGGAGCCCATGTCCAAATCTCCTTCCTTTTCATGGCTGCGTAATATCCCTCCACAATGGACTGTGTGCTGTTCCTCCATTTATGCAGCTGTGGACACTTGTGGCGTTTGATGCATCTGATTTTTATAAGTCGGTCTATTAACCTGAGCCACTTCCTGTCCATTTTCCTTCCTCCAGGGGCTCAGTATTTATTCCCAGGCCACGTGACCCTGGGGCATCATGTCCCTGGGCAGCATTGACAGCTGTCGACCCTGCAGAGAGGCCCCCCCGTCCTGCTGTTTGCACACATCCCCACCCACCTCGCCCCCATCTCCACGCAGAGCTCGCCTGTCAGATGCAGCAGGCGATGCAAAAAAAATCCGGCACAAAGTGGATTTTTCATTTCTCAGGAATACTTGGGAAATGACTAGAAGGAAACACTAGCAAAAATTAGCAAGAGTGACAAGGCAATGGTAATGAGCACGCTGTCTTTCAAAAGAAGAAATCATTCAAAATATTTCTTTATCAGAGTCGCAAACACAATCATGTCCTCTGGTACAATAAAACCACTTTAAAGATATATTCCAGCACCCTGCTCCATTCCATCCCATTTCC
>NW_025793721.1:25648-27586 GCF_021613505.1 Equus quagga | reverse complement strand
TTCCATCCCATTTCCTGCATCTATTCTCTATCAGTGCACATCACACTTTATGTTTACTCATGAGATCTAAACTTCGTGTACAAAATACTCATCACCCTGAATAAGAGAGAGTGCAAGACGGCACAATCAAGCACACAGACTCAGCACGCTCTTCACAGTCTACTTTCCTTCAGAAGGTGGGCAAGTTCCTTTCCCTCCAGCTCTCATTTTTCTCCTCTGCCAATATTTATTCATCCACCAGATCCTAGTTACTGTCCAAAAAAATTTATCAGCAGTTCTCTATATTTTAGATACCAGACTTCCCTCTGACGTACTAATGGCAAGCATTACCCCATTCCATTGACTTTCTTTTTATCTTTGTTTTCTTTGATGTAAATGTTTCTTATTTCCATATATATAGGATTTGAATTTTTCTATTTTGCCACCAATAATTTCCTTTAATGTTTCTATAATTTCTAATTTACTCAGTAACTCCCCTCTCTCAGATTGTATCCTAAGAAATTATCAGAAACTTGGACACACTGAAAGGGATCACACTTATGTGGAGATGGCAGTGGTGGGGAAGGACAGAAAGGGGTGGAAATGTATAAATTTTGCCTTGTTTGACAGGCATCTTTACTTCTTTCAGTTTTTAAAAGAGTGCCATTCCTGTCTTCCGTTGTAAAGACCAGGGAAATAAAAATCTAATGTTGAGACATAAAAGAGAAGCTTGAACAAAAGTTGACCTTTTAAAAGATGTTAATTAAAGGATTACGTATAATAGGAAAATTAGAAATAGCTTAAATAGCTAATACGAAGAGAGTGATTAATTTGTAATATATAGCATATGTAAAACATAAAACATATACAGCAATTAATTAAAACATTTTCTTTTAAAGAAAGATGTGGTTTTTAATAACTGAAAATTTAACATTTAATTAGATCATCAGGGACATAATTAGATTGAGCTATTTGCAGGAATTTTTAAACTATTTTTTTGTATAAAAACCATTATTACAATGCTGGTGGAAATTAAAACACAAGAAAGGGTCACGCGATCTTGCCAGATCACCCAGCTCCTCCCAGGCTTTGTCAATATGTGTGTGTGACTTGTAAATAATTGCAGTCTGTCAACTCTGTATTTATACATTTTCAGAGATGATTTTGGAGATGTGTGTTTAAATTTTACAGAGATTTTTTAACAGTGTTTTTAATCATATTTTATGAGTTCTAAAGCAGCATAAAAGAAAAATATTTGTCACCTTATATAAAACATCTACATAATAAAAATGCCAATTAACATATTTATTGTATTTCTGCTATGTTTTCTCAGACAGTTTCTGAGGGAAGAATCATCAACAGCTTTTAATTATTGCTGGAAGAAAGCAGCAATTAGTGGATGAGAAAAGAAAAGTTTGAGTGAGTTCTACTTTCTTTAAGTCTCCAAATGGACACTTAAGGGGGAAAATGCTGATCCAAAGCAATGGCTGACAGTGTTCTGGATTAAGTGAGACCCTATTCATCCTCTAAACATGTAAGACTGATTGGGAAACATCTCTATATTTGTTTTCTAGAAAGACTCCACAGTTTATATTTGTGGCCAACTAATGTTACATTTTGTCATTCTTACTAATTTTTTATAGCAATACCTCTTGCTCTTGATATCTCAATACTTTAACTAAAAATGCTCATAATTTCTAATGGTAGATCCAAGGATATTGTTATTATTGTTGTTGTCATTATTAGTATTTTAAAGTACCATTTATTGAAAATCTACTATTTGCCAGGTACTGTAATATAATTTATCTTAAAACTCCATGGAGAAGAGACTGTTATCAAACTGAGGTTTATGAAGGATTACGTCTCTTGCCCAAGGCCATATATGGCCTTCAACCTTTGGATTTAAAACAGTGGCAGGGTAGAGATTAAAACCCAAGTCAAAGCCCACACTCTTTGCCA
>NW_025793721.1:9576-25638 GCF_021613505.1 Equus quagga | reverse complement strand
CTAAAACCGAGTGACTGACACGCCAGAATCACCTGCTGAGCACACCTGAACCGGTCACTGTGAAACCACCTGCCGGATACACCAGAACCAGGCGCCGGACATGCCAGAACCACCTGCCAGATACACCAGACACAGGTGTTGCACATGCTGAAACCAGGTTCCCAACATGACTGAACCACCTGCCAGACACGTTGGAGCCACCTGCCGGATATGCCAAAAACAGCTGTTGCACATGCTGGAACCAGGTGCTGGACACACCTGAACCACCTGCTGGACAAGCTTCAACCACCTGCTAGACACAAGGGACCCACTTGCCGGACACGCCGTCATCACCTTCAGGAAACGCCAGAACCATCAAGTGAACATGCTGGAAGCACCAGCCGAACATGCCAGAGCCAGGTGCTTGACACGCCATATCTGCCTGCCAGACACACTGAAATCACCTGCCAGATATGCCAGAACCAGGTCCCGGATACGCCAGAACCAACTTCCAGGCAAGCCAGAAAAATCTGCCAGACACGCCGGAACCACCCCTCAGAGTGGCCAAAACCACGAAAGTGAAATGACGGGATCATGTCCTGGACATGTTGTAGCCACATGTCAGACACGCTGGAATCAACTGCTGGACATGCTGGAACCAACTGCTGGACACCCCGGAAGCACCCACCGCACATGTCAGAACCACCTTCTGGACATACTGGAAACTCATGCCAGACAACAGGAACCCCCTGCCTGACAAGCTGGAACCACCTGAATGACATGTCAGTACCACTGGTCGGACATGCCAAAACCAGCTGCAAGACAAAACTGAAACACCTGCCAGACAAGACTGAACCACTTGCTGGATACACCTGAACCACTTGACAGACACTCCAGAACCGCATTCCAAGCATGCCGGAACCACATGTCCGATATGCCAGAAGCAGGTTCCGGAGGTGCCGAAACCACCTTCAGGACAGGCCTGAACCACCTGCTGGACATGCCTGAACCACCTGACTGACATGCTTCAACCACCTGCTTGACTCCCCGGAACCACCTGCTGGACACCTGTTGGATATGCCGGAACCAGGTGCTGCATACACTGAAACCACCTGCCAAATGCCCCAGAACCAGGTGTCAGACATGGCGGAACCAACTGCCAGACATGTCCAAATCACCTGTCAGATATGCCAAAACCATGTGCCGGTCACACCAAAAGCACCTCCCGGACACGCCAGAACGATCTGCCAGATACGCCAGAAACAGGTACAGCTAGGGTGGAACCAGGTGCCAGATAAGCCCGAAGCAGCTGCTGGACTAGCCTAAACCACCTCCTGGATGAGCCTGAACCACCTGCTGGACCATCCTGAACCACTTTACAGACATTCTGGAACCACATGCCAGGCACGCTGTAACCAGCTGCCCAACACGTAAGAACCACCTGCTGAACACTCCTGAACCACCTGCCCGACACGTGGGAACCACCTGCCGGATACACCAGAAACAGGTGTCACACATGCCGAAACCAGGTGCCGGACATGACTGAACCACCTGCCAGACATGCTGGAGCCACTTGTTGGATATGCTAAAAACATGTGTTGCACACCCCGGAACCAGGTGCTGAACACGACTGAACCACCTGCCGGACAAGCCTCAACCACCTGCTGGAAGTGACTGAACCACTTGCAGGACACGCCATCACCAACTTCAGGACACACCAGATCCATCTGGTGGACACGCCAGAAGCACCAGCCGAACATGCCGGAGCCAGGTGCTGGACACACCAGAACTGCCTGCTGGACACACCAAAATCACCAGCCGGATATGCCAGAACCAGGTCCCGGTTACACCAGAACCGACAACCAGAGAGGTCGGAAAAACCTGCCGGTCACATCGGAACTACCAGTCAGATACGCCGAAACCACCACCCCAATTTGACTGGATCAGGTCCTGGACATGTCGTAGCCAGCTGCTGGACACACTGGAATCACCTGCCAGACATGGGGGAACCAACTACCGGACACCCCAGAAGCACCCACTGGACACGTCAGAACCACCTTCTGGACATACTGGAAACTCATGGCAGACAACAGGAACCCCCTGCCTGACATGTTGGAACCACCTGAATGACACACTGGTACCACTGGCCGGACATGCTGGAACCACGTGCCAGACCAAACTGAACCACCTGCCAGACAAGACTGAACCACCTGACAGATACCCCTGAACCACTTGACAGACACTCCAGAAACACATGCCGAGCACGCCAGAACCACCTGTCAGGTATGCCAGAACCAGGTGCCAGACACGCCGGAACCACCTTCCAGACATACCTGAACCACTTGCCAGATATGCTGAAATCACCTGCCAGATACCCTAGAACCAGGCCCCTTATATGCCGGAACAACCAGCCAGACATGCCGGAATCACCCACCAGAAACAGTGGAACCACCACACAGATATATCAGAACCACCCACCAGACCCGCCAGAAACACACCCCAGACACGCCGGAACCACCTGGAACCACCCACTGGACACACTGGAACCACTACTCAGACATGCTGGAACCACCAACCAGACACACCGAACTAACTTCCGGACACAGCAGAAGCACCCACCAGACACCCCAGAACCATCTTCCAAATGTACCAGAACCACATACCGGACACACCAGAACCACCTGTTGGATATGCCAGAACCAGGTGCCGGATACACTGAAACCACCTGCCAAATAAGTCCGAAACAGGAGCCGGACACGACAAAAACACCTGCCAGACAAGCCGGAACCACCTGCCTAACATGCCAGAACAAACTGCTGGACATGCCGAAATCACCTTCCGGACATGCCAGAAAGAGTTCCTGGATATGCCAGAACCAATTTCCATAAAATGCTAGAACAACCTGCTGGACATGCTAGAATCAACCACCGGACACATCAGAACCACCTTCCTGACATACCAGAAACTCATGCCAGACACACAGGAACCCCCTGCCTGTCATGCCAGAACCACCTGAATGACATGCCAGTACCATCGGCCAGACATGCCATAACCACCTGCCAGAGAAAACTGAACCACCTGCCAGAAAAGACTGAGCCACCTGCTGGACATGCCTGAACCACTTGACGGACATTCCAGAACCACATGCCAGATACGCTGGAACCACCTGCAGTACAGGCCTCAACCACCTACTGGACATGCCTGAACCACCTGGTGGACACACCGCAACCACCTTCTGGATGCGCTGGAACCATCTGGTGGACATGCTGGAACCACCTGAATAACATGCCGGAACCACCTGACTAACATGCCGGAACCACGTGCCAGACACGCCAGCACCACCTGCTGGAAACCCCGGAACCACAGCCCAGACATACTGGAAGGACATGCTGGACATGCAGGAACCAATTGCTGCACACACCTGGACCACTTGCTGGACACCACCAAAGCACATCCTGGAGAGGCCTGAATCAGCTGCTGGACATGCCCAAACCACCATTTGGACACTTCAGGACCATGTTTCAGAAATGCCTGTACCACAGGACGGCCATGTCTGGACCATGTGCTGGATGCATCTGGACCAGCTGACAGACATGCCTGAACAACCAGCTGGACACCCCGGAACTACCTGCCAGGCATACCGGAACCATCCACTGGAAACGCCTGAATCACCTGCCTGATATGTTGGAACCAACTGCCGGAAATGTTGGAAACAACACCCGGACAATCTGCAACCACCCATTGGAGACACTAGAATCAGATCCTGGACACACCGGAAGCTCCTGCCGGACACTCTGGAACCACCTTCTGGAACCACTGGAATCACCCACCGGATACGAAGGAACCACCTTCCAGACACACCAGAACCACTTGTCAGATTCGGCGGAACCAGGTGCTGGACATGATGAAACCACCTGTCGGATATGCCAGAACCAGGTGCCAGACACGAGAGACCCACCTGCTGGACAAGCCGGAACCACCTGCCTGACATGCTGGAACAACCTGCCGGACACGCCGAAATCACCTGCCTCATACACCGGAACCAGGTCCTGGAAAAACCTGCCAGACACACCGAAACCACCACCTTCACACTCCGAAACCACCAACCCGATTCTGGCAGTTCCTGCAGGTGGTTCCAGCGTGTCTGGCAGGTGCTTTTGGTGTGCTGGGACCTGATTCTGCCATCTCCGGTGGGTGGTTCCAGAGTGTCCTTGTGGTGGTGTCCAGCAGTTGGTTCCAGCGCGTCAGGCAGGTGGTACAGGCGTTTCTGGGAGGTGCTTTGGGGGTGTCTGGCGAGTGGTCCGGGTGTGTCTGGCAAGTGGTTCCAGCATGTCCGGCGTGTCCTTCCAGTATGTCTGGCCTGTAATTCCTCATGTCCAGCCAGTGGTTCTGGCGTGTCCGTCACCTGGTTCTGGCATGTTTGGCAGGTGGTTCTGGCAAGTCCACCAGATGGTTCTGGCTCATCCTGAAGGTGGTTATAGCATATCTGGCAGGTGGTTCAATCATGTCCAGCAGGTGGTTCAGTCTTGTTCAGCAGGTGGTTCAGTCGTGTCCAGCACCTGCTTCTGGCATGTGAGAAAGCTGTTTCTAGCATATCCAGCAGGTGGCTCCAGTGAGTCCGGCAGGTGTTTCAGTTGTGTCCAGCACCATGTTTCTGTGCGTGCAACACCTGTTTCTGGCATATCAGGCAGGTATTTCTGGCATGTCCAGCAGGTTTTTCACTCAAGTCTGGCAGTTGGTTCAGGCGTGTCCAGCAGGTGGTTCTGGCATGTTGGGCACCTTGTTCCAGCATGCCCAGCATGTGATTTGGGAATGTCTGTAATGTGGTCCTGGCTGGTCCAGCAGTGGTTCAGACTAGTATGGCAGCTGCTTCAGGCTTGTCTGGCACCTGGTTCTGGCCTGTCCTGGACCTGTTTCTGGTATATCTGGCAGATGGTGCCGGTGTGTCTAAGAGGTGGTTCCGGTGTGTCTGGCAGATGGTTTTGGTGTACTCAGCAGGTGATTTGGAAGTGGCCGGCAGGTGTTTCCTCCATGTCTGGCAACTGGTTCTGGCGCATTTGGTAGGTGGTTTCAGTGTATCCGGCACCTGGTTCCCCCATATGCAAAAGTTGGTTCCAGCATGTCTGGCAGGTGGTTCCGGGGTGTCAGACCAGAGATTCCACCATGTTTTGCAGATGGATCAGTGCTGTCCAGCAGGTGGATCAGTCGTTCTGGCAATGGGTTGCAGCATATCTGGCGGTGGTTGTGGCGTGTCCAGAAGGTGGTTCTGTCGTGTTCGGCAGGTGGTTCTGGTGAGTCAAGCAGGTGGTTATGGCATGTTTGGCAGGTGGTTCAGGTGTGTCTGTCAGCTGGTCCAGGTGCATCTGGCACATGGTCCAGGCATGGCCGTCCCGTGGTCCAGGCATTTCTGAAACATGGTTCTGACATGTCCGAAAGATGGTTTGGGCGTGTCTGGCATCTGATTCAGTCCTCTCCGAGAGGTGCTTTGGGGGTGTCCCACAGGTGGTCCTGGTGTTTCCGGCCAGTGGTTCAGCATGTCTGGCACGTCATTCGAGTATGTGTGGTCTGGGGTTCTGGTTTGTATAGCAGGCAGATCCAGTGTGTCTGGCACCTGGCTCCGGCATGCTTGGCAGGTGGTTCTGGCATGTCCACCAGATGGTTCCGGTGCATCCTGAAGGTGGTTATGGCGTGTCCAGCAGGTGGTTCAGGCTTGTCCGTCACTTGGTTCCGTCGTGTCCAGCACCTGGTTCCAGCATTTGCGTCACCTGTTTCTGGCATATCTGGCAGGTGGCTTCACCATGTCCAGTGGGTGGTTCAGTCATCTCCTGCACCTGGTTATGGCGTGTGCAACAACTTTTTCTAGCGTATCTGGCAGGTGATTCCAGCATGTCTAGCAGGTGGTTCACGCTAGTTTGGCAGGTGTTTTGGGTGTGTCCAGCAGGCGGTTCTGGCCTTAGGGCACCAGGTTCCGCTGTGTCCAGCACTTTGTTCTGGCATATCCTGCAGGTGGTTTCAGTGTATCTGGCCCCTGGTTCCAGCATATCCAACAGGTGGTTCCGGTGTGTCTAGCAGGTGGTTCAGGTGTGTCTGGGAAGGGGTTCTGTTACATTCGGAAGGTGCTTCCGGCGTGTCTGGTGGGTGATTCCAGTGTGTCTGGCAGTTGGTTCCAGCATGTGTGGCTGGTGGTTCCATCGTGTCTGTTTGCTGGTTCTGATGTGTCCGGTGGGTGCTTCTGGGGTGTCCGGCAGCTGCTTCCCACATGTCCAGAGGGTGATTTCACCACATCCAGCAGGTGGCTATGGCGTGTCCAGGATCTGAATCCATCAAGTTGGGTGGTGGTTTTGGTATGTTTGGGTGGTGGTTCCTGCGTGTCCAGCAGGTGATTTTGGCGTGTCTGGCAGATGGTTCCAGTGAGTCAAGTAGGTGGTTGCAGCGTGTCAGGCAGGTGGTTCAGGTGTGTCCAGTAGGTGGTTCAGGCCTGTTTGGAAGGTGGTTTCGGCGCATCCAGCACCTGGTTCTGGCATATCTGACATGTCGTTCCAGCGTGCCCAGCATGTGATTCCAGATTGTCCATCAAGTTTTTCAGGCATATCCAGCAGGTGTTTCAGTCTTTTCTGGCAGGTGGTTCCAGCATGTCCTGCCAGGGGTACTGGCGTGTCATTCAGGTAGTTCCAGCGTGTCAGGCAGGGGCTTATAACATGCCCAAGACCTGATTCTGGCGTCTCCAGTGCATGGTTCCAGAGTGTCCGGGTTGTGGCTCCGATGTGTCCAGCAGTTGGTTCCAGCATGTCAGGCAGGTGGTTCAGGCGTTTCCAGGGGATGGTTCCGGTATGTCCAGCAGGTAGTTCAGGTGTGTCCAGCAGGTAGTTCAGGTGTGTCCAGCAGGTTGTTCAGGCATGTCTGTCAGCAGGTTCAGCTGCATTTGGGACATTGTCCTGGCATGGCCATCCCGTGGTCCAGGCATTTCTGAAACGTTCTGACGTGTCCAAAAGGTGGTTTGGGCGTGTCCAGCATCTGATTCAGGACTGTCCAGGAGGTGCTTTGGTGGTATCTGGCAGGCGGTCCAGGTGTGTCCAGCATTGATTCCGGCATGTCCAGTGTTTCTTTCTAGAATGTCTGGAGTTTGGTTCTGGGACGTCCAGCGGGCGATTCCAGTGTGTCCAGCACCTGGCTTTTCAGTAGGTGGTTCCTGCATGTCCACCACATGGTCCCAGCGTGTCCTGAAGGTCATTCCGGCATGTCCAATAGGTATTTCAGTCCTGTCCAGCAAGTGCTTCAGGCTTGTTCGGCAGTTGGTTCAGTCATGTCCAGCACCTGGTTCCAGCGTGCGTGACTCCTGTTTCTGGCATTTCTGGCAGGTGATTCTGGTGTGACCAGCAGTTGGTTCATGCAAGTCTGGCAGGTGATTCAAGTGTGTCCAGCAGGTGGCTCTGGCATGTCAGGCAGCTGGTTCCACCTTGCCCAGCATGTGGTTCCAGAATGTCCGTAAAGTGGTTCAGGGTGGTCTAGCAGATGGTTGAGGCTAGTCATGCAGCAGCTGCAGGCTTGTCTGGCACCTGGTTCTGGCCTGTGCTGGACCTGTTTCTGGTGTATCCAGCAGGTGGTTCTGGCATGTCCTGCACATGGTTTTGGTGTATCTGACAGGTGATTTGGACGTGTCTGGCAGGTGTTTCTGCCATGTCTGGCACCTGATTCTGGTGATTTCGGCAGGTGGTTTCAGTGTATTTGGCACCTCGTTCCGGCATATCCAACAGGTGGTTCCGGTGTGTCAGGCAGGTGGTTCAGGTGTTTCTGGCATGTGATTCTGGTACGTCTGTAAGGTGGTTCTGGGATGTCCAGTGGGTGCATCCAGAGTGTCTGGCAGTTGGTACCAGCATGTCTGGAGGGTGGTTCTGGATGTCTGAGTGGTGGTTCCAGTGTGTCCGGTGGGTAGTTCTGGCATGTCTGTTGGGTTGTTCTGGCGTAAAAGAGGCCAGGTTCCGGCGTATCTGGCAG
The DNA here is from genome assembly GCF_021613505.1 of Equus quagga. NCBI lineage: Eukaryota > Metazoa > Chordata > Mammalia > Perissodactyla > Equidae > Equus > Equus quagga. The sequence continues at coordinate 17,664 of NW_025793721.1, read as the reverse complement.
GTGATTTTGGCGTGTCCAGCAGGTTGTTCTGGCAAGTCAAGCAGATGATTGTGGTGTGTCCCAGTAGGTTGTTCAGGCATGTGCAAAAGGTGGTTCAGGTCTATCCTGAAGGTGGTTTCTGCACGTCTGGCACCTGGTTCTGGCATATCTGACATGTGGTTCCAGCGTGCCCGGCATGTGGTTCCAGATGTCTGTAAAGTGGTTCAGTAATATCCGACTGGTGGTTCAGTCTTGTCTGGCGGGTTATTCAGCTTTCTCTGGCTTGTGGTTCCGGCATGTCCTGCTAGTGGTACTGGTGTGTCATTCAGGTGGTTCCAGCATGTCTGGCAGGGGTTTCCTGAGTGTCTGGTATGAGTTTCCAGTGTGTCTGGAAGGTGGTTCTGATGTGTCAGGAGGGTGCTTCTGGGGTGGCTGGCAGTTGGTGCCCGCATGTCCAGTGAGTGATTCCAGCGTGTGCAGCAGGTGGGTACAGCGTGTCCAGGACCTGATTCTGTCATGTCGGATGGTGGCTTTGGCATCTTTGGGTGGTGGTTCTGGCGTGTCCAGTAGGTGATTTCAGCATGTATGGCAGGTTTTTCCACCCTGTGTGGAAGTTGGTTCTGGTGTATTCAGGACTTGGTTTTGGGGTATCCAGAAGTTGATTTTGGCGTGTCTGGCAGGCTATTCTGGTGTGTCTGGCACGTGGTTCTGGCTTGTCTGGCATGTGGTTCTGGCATGTCCACCACCTGGTTCTTGTGTATCCGGTGGGTGGTTTCATGGTGTCCAGCACCTGGTTCTGCTGTATCTGACAGGAGGTTCCGGCGTGACTGTCAGGTGTTTCCAGGGTCTCAGGCAGGTGGTTCTGGTGTGTCTGGCTGGTGGTTCAGCTGTGTTTGGCAGGTGGATCAGTGCTGTCCAGCAGGTGGATCAGTCATGTCTGGTGGTTGGTTTCAGCATATCTGGGGGTGGTTCCAGCATTTTCAGAAGGTGGTTCTGGCATGTCTAGAAGGTGGCTCCATCGTGTCTGGCTGGGGCCCAATAACCTGCATCCCTTGGCAGACAGTACAGAACCACCTGCCAGGCACGCCAGCACCACCTGCCAGCTAAGCCAGCACCAGGTGCCAGACACAACTAAACCACCTGCCGGACAAGTTGAACCACCTGCTGGAGAGGTCTGAGCCACCTGCCAGACATGCCAGAACCATGTGCTGGGCACGCCGGAACCACCTGCTGAACAGGAAGGGAAAAGCTGACAGACAGCCCTGATCCACCCAACGGACATGCCATAACCACAGTCCAGACTTGACAGCATCACCTTCTGGACATGAGAGAACCACATTCTGGACATGCCAGAACCACTCCTCAGACACACCAGAACCACCCACCGGACATGACAGAACCACCTTCCAGACACGCTGGAACCACCTGACACACTGGAGCCACCTTACTGACATGCAGGCATCACCCAACGGACATGCCAGAACCACCTGAGGGACACGCTGGCACCACCTGCTGGTTACACCAGAATGAGGTGGCAGGAATGCCAGAACCAGCTGCCACTCAAGCCTGAAAAATCTGTCAGACCAGCCTGAACCACCTGCTGGACATGCCTCAATCACCAGGCAGACACACTTCATCCACCCGATAGACATGCCAGAACCAACTGCAGGACCCACCGGAACCACCTGCCGAACACACAGGAACCAAATTCCAGTCACATGGAAACCACCTGTCGGATACACTGGAACTAGGTGCCTGGTTCACTGAAACAACAAGCTGGATATGCCGGAACCAGGTGCCAGACATGCTGAAACCAGGTACCAAATATGCTAAACCCACCTTTTGAATATGCCAAAACCAGGTGCTGGACACTCGCAAACCACCTGCTGGACATAGCCAGACCACCTTTCGGACATGTCAGAACCACATTTCAGAAACACCTGGACCACGGGATGGCCATGTCTGGAACACGTGCCAGGTGCACCTGGCCTACCTGACAGACATGCCTCAACAACCTGCTGGACACGCCCGAACTATCTGCCGGACATAGTGAAATGATCCACTGGAAATGCCAGAACTGCCCAGCAGACATGACAGAACCACCTTCCGGTCTTGCCCCAGCCACATGCTGGACACTCTGGAACCACCAGCCAGACAAGATGGAACCTCCTGCCGGATATGCCTTAACCGCTGGAGGGACAATCTGGAACCACCTGCCTGGCACGCAGGATCCACCTGCCAGATATGCCAGAACCAGGTGCTGGACTCGCCGGAACCACCCGCAGGACTGGAGGGAACCACCACCCGGACATGCCGGAACCACCTGCTGGACAACCCTTAACCACCAGCCAGACATGCTGGAACCACAGACCAGATATGCAGGAAGGTCATGCTAGACACAGCAGAGCCACCTGCCATACCTACCTGGACCACCTGCCACACACACCTGAAGAACCTACTAAACACTTCCGAACTGCCTCCAGACAAACCCAAACCACCATTCTGACATGTCAGAAACACGTTTCAGAAATGCCTGGACCATGGGACTGCCACGCCTGTAACAGGTGCCAGAAGCACCTGCATCACCTGACGGGCATGCCTGAACAATCTGCCAGACATGCCAGAACCACCTGATGGACATGCGAGAACCACTTCCCTGAGATAATGGAACCACTTTTCTGACAAGCAGGAACCATGCCCCGGACACACAGTAACCACATGCAGGACATAATGATCCACCAGCTGGACACAACTGATCCACCCACCAAACGCAGCTGAATCACCCACGGGACACACCAGAATCACCTGCTAGACATGATGGAACCACCTTCCGGACATGCTGGAACCACTCATTGGACACACCGGAACTACCCACTGGACATGATGGAATCACCTTCTGGGCATGCCAGAACCACCTGACTGACATGCAGGAACTAACTGACTGAGACACCAGAATCACCCGCCAGTCATGCCAGAACCTCCTGCGGGACACACCACAACCCCCTGCCAGTTACAGCAGAACCAGCTGGCAGGAACACCAGAACTGGCAGATGGACAAGCCTGAACAACCTGCCAGAGCAGCCCGAATCACCCACCGGACATGACTGAACCACCTGCCAGACATGCCAGAACCACATGCTTGACTCGCCAGAACAACTTACTGGACGTGCTGAAATCACCTGACGGATACTCCAGAACCAGGCCACTTATATGCAGGAACCACATGCAGGACAAGCTGGAATGACCCGACGGGCAGCCTGAACCACAACTCAGACACACCGGAACCACCCACCAGACACACCAGAGTCAGGCCCGGGACACAGCACAACCAACTGCAGGACATGTAGGAATCACCTGTAGGACACACTGGAACCACCTTAAGAAAATACTGGAACCACGTGCCAGACACACAGGAACCACCTGCCAGACACCATGGAACCAACTGTCAGATACGCTGGAACCAGGCACCTGATACGCTGAAACCACCTGCTGAATACACCAGGACCATGTGCCAGACACGCCAGAAGCATGTGATGGATACACCAGAAACAGGTCCAGCACAGGCCAGAACCAGGTGCAGGACATGCTTGAAACACCTGCTGGACACACCTGAACCACCTGCTAGACCAGCCTAAACCACTTTATGGACAATCCGGAACCACATGCTGGGCACACCAGAACCAGGTGCCCAACACACCAGAACCACCTGCTGGACACGCCTGAACCACCAGCCAGTCTTGTAAGAACCACCTGACAGATGCACCAGAAACACCTGCCAGATACGCCAGAAACAGGTGTCGCACATGCCAAAACCAGGTGCCAGACATGATTAAACCACTTGCAAGACACGCCAGAACCAGGTGCCCCACACGACTGAATCACCTGAGGGACAAGACTGAACCATCTGCCAGAGAGGCCTGCACCACCTGCCAGACATGCCGAAACCACTTTCTGGACTGTCTGTTGCAGATGCCAGAACCGCCCACTGGACATGGGTGAACCAGCTGCCTGCCACGATGGAACGAACTGCCGGAATCTTGGAACCACCAATGGGACACTCTGGAACCACCCACCAGAGACTCGAGAATCAGGGCCAGGACACGCCAGAAGTACCCACAGGACACACTGGAAGCACCTGACTGACATGCAGGAACCACCTTCTGGACACGATGGAACCATGACTATGGCACTCCAGAACCAACTCCTGGACATGCCGGAAGCACCCAACGGACACGCCGGAACCATCTTCCAAACATAGAAGAACCACATGCCAGACACACAGGAACCACCTGCCAGACACGTCAGAACCACCTGTTGGATATGCCGGAATCAGGTGCCAGATACACTGAAACCACCTGCTGAATACACCAGAACCAGGTGCCGGACACGCCACAAACACCTGCCAGACAAGCCAGAACCACCAGCCTAACATGCCAGAACAACCTGCTGGACACGCCAAAATCACCTGTAGTTCCGGCATGTCCAGCACGTGGTTCTGGCATATCTGAGAGGTGGTTCCGGCATGCCAGGCATGTGATTTCAGAGTGTCCGTGAAGTGGTTCTGGCGTATCTGGCAGGTGATTTCGGTGCTCTGTCGTGTCCAGGACCTGGTTTTGGCATGTGCAACACCTGTTTCTGGTGTATCCAGGAGGTGGTTCTCACAAGATTGGCAGGTGGTTCAGGCTGGTCTAGCAGGTGGTCCTGGCGTGTCGGGCACCTGGTTCCAGTGTGCCTGGCATGTGGTTCCGGATTGTCCATCAAGTGGTTCAGGCTGGTCTAGCAGGTGATTCAGGTGTGTGTGGCAGCTGTTTCAGGCATGTCCGGCACCTGGTTCTGGCCTGTGCCAGACCTGTTTCTGGTGTATCCATCACATGGTTTAGGAGTGTCCAGCACATGGTTCTGGCATATTCGGCAGTTGGCTTCAGTATCCTGGGCGCCTGGTTCTGGCGTATCTGACAGTTGGTTCCGTGGTGTCTGGCAGTTGGTTCCCGTGTGTCTTGTGTGTGTGTTTCCAGTACATTCTTAAGGTGGTTCTTGCGTGTCTGGCTGGTGGCTACTGTGTATCCGGGACCTGATTCCGGCGTGTCCAGTTGGTGCTTTCAGAGTGTCCTGGTGTTGGTTCCGGCGTGTCTGACAGTTGGTTCCCACATGTCCGGTGGGTGATTCTGGCGTGTCTGGCAGGTTGTTCTGGCCTTTGACAGAAATTGGTTCTGGCATATCCAGGACCTGGTTCTGGTGTATCTGGCAGGTGATTTTGGCGTGTCTGGCAGGTGGTTCCGGTGAGTCAAGCAGGTGGTTCTGGTGTGTTTGGCAGGAGGTTCAGGCGTGCACAGCAGGTGGTTTAAGTCTGTCCAGGAAGTGGTTCCGGCATGTCTGGCACATGGTTCTGGCTTATTTGGCAGGTGGCTTCAGCGTACCACGTGCCTGGTTCCGGCGTATCTGACAGTTGGTTCCATGGGGTCTGGCATGTGTTTCTGGTACATTCTTAAGGTGGTTCCTGCATGTCCGGCAGATGCTTCAGTCTTGTCTGGCAGTTGGATCAGTCATGTGGGACACCTGGTTCTGGCATGTGCTGCGCCTGTTTCTGGCGTATCTGGCAGGTGGCGCTGGCGTGTCCGGCAGGTGGTTCCATTATGTCTGGCACATGGTTCCCGGGTATCGTGCAGGTGATTTTGACGCGTCCTGTGGGTTGTCCCAGCGTGTCCAACACCTGGTTCTGGCATGTCCAGGAGGTAGTTTTATCGAATCAGGCACCTGGTTCCAGCGTATCCAACAGGTGGTCCTGGCATGTCTGGTAGGTGATTCTGGTGTGTGCGGCACATGGTTGCGGTGTATCTGGCAGGTGATTTCAATGCGTCCAGCAGGTGTTTCCAGCATATCTGGCACCTGGTTCTGTCATGTTTTGCAGGTTTTTCATTCATTACCTGCACCTGTTTTTGGCGTGTGCAATACCTGTTTCTGGATTATACTTCAGGTAGTCCCAGTGTGCCCAGCAGGTGGTTCTTGCAAGTCTGGCATGTGGCTCAGGCACATCCAGCAGGTGGTTCTGGCGTGTTGGACACCTGGTTCCAGCATTTCTGGCAGGTGGTTCCCGACCATTCAGCAGGAGGTTGCACCATGTCCCCTACCTGATTGCGACGTGTGTTTTGCGTGGTTCTGGTGTGTCTCTGTAGTGCCTCCAGTGTGTCCTGCAGGTGGTTCCGGCACATGTGGTCAGTTTTCCCGGCGTATAAGGAGATTGGTTCCAGCCGTCAGTCGAGTCTGGCTGTTGGTTGCAGCTTATCCAGGGGTGGTTCTGGCATCTCCACAAGGTGGTTCCAGTGTGTCCAGCAGGTGATTCCAACATGTCTTGTGGGTGGTTACGGCACATAACCCCAGGCCAGATATAATTAAATGATACATTGGATATGCCAAACCACTTGCTGGAAACACCCAGACCACCTGCTGGACACCCCCAAAGCACTTCCCGGAGAGGAGCAAATCAGATGTCTGGCACACCCAAACCATCTTTTGGGCACATCAGAACCATATTTCAGAAATGCCTGGAGAGGTCGGCCATGCCATGTGCCATGCCATGTGCCAGGTGCACCTGGACCAGCTGACTAACAGGCCTGAACATCTTGCCAGACTTGCCAAACTACCCTCTGGCCATACCGCAACCATCCACCAGAAACGCCTGAACCACCTGCCTGACACGCTGGAACCAACTGCTGGAAACATGGGAGCCACCACCTGCAAACTCTGGAACCAACCCCAGAGAAGCAAGAATCGGGTCCCGAACATGCTGGAAGCACCTGCCGGACATGGTGGGACAACCTGCATGAACTGCCAGAATCACCCACCGAACACAATGGAACCACCTTCCTGACACACCAGAAGAACCTGTCTGACATGCTGGAACCGCCTGCCAGGCACGATGGAATCACATTTTGGACATGCTGGAACCACCCTAGGACATGCTGCAACAAACCGCCAGAGATGACTGATCTACCTGCTGGACAGAACTGATCCACCTGTCAACCATGGCTGAACCAGCAGCTGGACACAGCAGAAACACCTGCCTGACACCCCAGAACCACCTTCCTGACAAGCTGGAACCACAGGTAGGATACAGCAGAAGTAGGTGCCAGACAATGCAAATGCACCTGCCAGATATGCCAGAACCAGGTGCCAGACATACCAGAACCACCCTCCAGACATGCCAGAGCTAACTGCCAGACATGCCGGAAGCACCCACCGGACACGCCAGAACCACCTTTCGAACATAACAGAACCACATGCCAGATACACCTGCCCCACCTGCCAGACATGCCTGAACCACCTGTTGGGTATGCCAGAACCAGGTGCCGGACACACCAGAACCACATGCCGAACAATCTGGAACCGCCTGCCAGACACGCCAAAACAACCTGCTGGACATGCTGAATTCACCTGCCACACATGCTGGAATCATCACCCAAACATGCCAAAACCACCATCTGACATGATGGAATCAGGTCCTGGACACGACATAGCCAGATTCAGGGCACACCGGAATCACATGCCAGACATGTGGGCACCAACTGCTGGACACCCCGGAAGCACTCACCTGACACATTGGAACCACCTTCCAGACATACCGGAAACTCATGCCAGACACTCAGGAACCCCCTGCCTGACATGCTGGCACCACCTGAATGACACGCCAGTACTACTGGCAGGGCATGCCAGAACCACCTGCCGGACAAAGATGAACTACCTGCCAGACAAGACTGAACCACCTGCCAGATATTCCTGAATCACTTGACAGATAATCTGGAACCACATGCTGGGCATGCAAGAACCACATGTCAGATATGCCAGTACCAGGTGCTGGACGCCCCAAAACCACCTTCACGACAGGCCTGAACCACCTTCTGGACAGGCCTGAACCACCTGCTGGACATGCGCAACCATCTGTTGACTTGCCTGAACAACCTGCCAGACACACCAAAATCCCTTCCTGGATACACCAGAAGCACGCCATTATATGCCGGAACAACCCAACAGACATCCCAGAATCAACTGCCGGACACTCCAGAAGCACCCACTGGACACGCCGGAGCCACCTTCTGAACATACCGGAATCAC
>NW_025793721.1:3675-9566 GCF_021613505.1 Equus quagga | reverse complement strand
GTGCCGGGCAAGCCTGGAGCTGCTGCAGGACTAGCCTGAACCATCTGCTAGACCACCCTGAACCACTTTACGGACATTCCAGAACCACATGCCGGGCATGCCAGAACAAGCTGCCTGACACACCAGAACACACTTCCACACAGGCCGGAAAAGCCTGTGGCACATGCCTAAATCACCAACCAGACACACAAGAACCACCTCCCAGACATGCCAAAACCACCACCTGAAATGAGGGAATCAGGTCCTGAACACACTGTAGTCACCTGCCTGATACCACGCAAACACCTGCCAGACACACCAGGACAACCTGTCGGATACGGCAGAACCATGGCCAGACACCCTGAAACCACTTGCCAGAGATGGCAGAACTAGGTGCCAGACACGCCAGAACCACCTGCCAGACAGGCCAGAACAACCTGCCAGACACACCAAAATCACCTGCTGGATACGCCAGAACCAGGTCCTGAATACACCAGAAGCAACTTCCACAGAGTCTGGAAAAACCTGCTGCACATGCTGAAATCACCTGCCGGACACGCCGGAACCACCACCTAGACATGCAAAGACCACTACCCAACATACAGAATCAGGTCCTGGACACACTGGAATCACCCTCTGGACATGCAGGAACCAAAAGCCGGACAACCTGGAAGCACCCACCTGACACATCACAACCACCTTCCAAAAATACCGGAAACTCATGCCTGACACACAGGAACCCCAAGCCTGACACACTGGAACCACCTGAGTGACACGCCAGTACCACTGGCAGGACATGCCAGAACCACCTGCCAAACAAGCTGAACCACCTGCCAGATACGCATGAACCACTTGATGGACAATGTGGAACCACATGCCGGGAATGCAGGAACCACATGTCAGATATGCCAGAACCTGGTGCTGGAAGTGCTGAAACCACCTTCTGGACAGGCCTGAACCCACCTGCTGGACACGCATGAATGACCTGCCGGGCACACCGCAACCACCTGCTTGACTCGCTGGAACCATCAGCCAGATAGGCCAAAATTATCTGCCAGATATGCTGGAACCAGGCCCCTAGATGCCAGAACAACCCAACAGACATGCCAGAACCACCCGTCGGACACACTGGTACCACCACTCAGACACGCCAGAACCACCCACCAGACATGCCAGAGCTAACTGCCAGACACGCCAGAAGCACCCACTGGACACGCCAGAACCACCTTCCGAACATAACAGAACCATATGCCAGATACCCCTGCACCACATGCCAGACATGCCAGAACCACCTGTTGGATATGCCTGAACCAGGTGCCAGGTACACTGAAACCACCTGCCGAATATGCCAGAAACAGGTGCTGGACATGGCAGAACCTGGTGCCCTAAGTGCAGAGCCACCTGCTGGACACAACTGAACCACCTGCCAGACTTGTGCGAACCACCTGATGGACATGCTGGAATCACCTGCTAGATATGCTAGAAAAAGGTGTCACACACACCGAAACCAGGTACCGGACATGAGTGAACAACCTGCCAGACACGCTGGAGCCATCTGACGGATATGCCAGAAACAGGTGTCACACATGCTGAAAGCAGGTGCTGCACACGACTGAACCAAGTGACGGAACAGCCTGAACCACCTGCTCGACACACTGTAACCAACTTCAGGATGCACTGGAACCATCTGCTAAACATGCCGGAAGCACCTGCTGAGCACGCTGGAACCAGGTGCTAGACACACTGGAACTGCCTACTGGACATGCCAGAAACACAGGCAAGACACAATTGAAGGACACACCAGACATGCCGAACCACTTGCCAGAAACACCTGGACCACCTGCCGGACACCCCCAAAGCACCTCCTGAATAGGACTGAATCAGATGCCGGACATGCCCAAACAACATTTCGGACACATAAGAACCATGTTTCAGAAATGTGTGGAACACGGGATGGCCATGCCAGGACCAAGTGCCAGATGCAACTGGACCACCTGACAGACATGCTTAAACAACCTGCCAGACACACTGGAACTACCCACCAGACATACTGGTACCATCCACCAGAAAAACCTGAACTACCTGCCTGGCACACTGGAACCAACTGCTGGGCACGTCGGAACCACCACCCAGACACTCTGGAACCATGCACTGGAGATGCCAGAATCAGGTCCTGGACATGCTGGTACCACCTGCAGGAACTGGCAGAATCAGCTGCTGGACACGGTGGACCACCTTCTGGAAACGCCAGAACCATCTGCTGGACACAACGGAACCACCTTCTTGACACACTGGAACCACCCCTGGATATGCTGCAACCAACCACTGGACATGACTGATCCACTTGCCGGACAGCACTGATCCACCTGGCAAACACGGCTCAACCACCAACCGGACACACCAGAACCACCTGCCTGACACCCTGGAAACACCTGCCTGACATGCCGGAACCACCTGTAGGATATGGCAGAACCAGGTGCCGGACACTGTAAAACCACCTGTGGGATACGCCAGAAGCAGATGCCGAACACACCACAACAACCTGCTTCACATGCCAGAACCACCTGCCAGACATGCCGAAACAACCTGCTGGACACACTGAAATCACCTGCTGGATACGCCAGAACCAGGTCCTGAATACGCCAGAGGAAACTTCTGCACAGACTGGAAAAACCTGGCGTACATGTCGAAATCAACTGCCGGACATGACAGAACCACCACACAGACATGCCTAAACCACCACCCGACATGACGGAATCAGGTCCCGGACGTGCCGTAGCCACCTGCCAGACACGCTGGAATCACCCACCGGACATGTGGGAAACAACTGCTGGAAACCCCGTAAGCACCCACCAGACACATTGGAACCACCACACAGAAACGCCAGAACCACCAGCCACACACGCTGGAACCAACTGCTGGACACCCTGGAAGCACCCTCTGGAAACGCCAGAACCACTTTACTAATGTAAAAGAACCACTTGCCAGACATACCACAAACACCTGCCAGACACACCGGAACCACCTATTGGATATGCCAGAAGCAGTTGCTGGACATGGTGGAATCTGGTGCCCTAAGGCCAGAACCACCTGCTGGACATGCCCGAAACACTTGCCAGACTTGCGTGTACCACCAGCCGGACATACCGGAATCACCTGCCAGATACGCTAGAAAAAGGTGTCACACATGCTGGAACCAGGTCTTGGACACGACTGAACCAAGTGACAGACAAGCCTGAACCCCTGATGAATTCATCGTAACCACTTTTAGGATGCGCCAGAACCATCTGGTGGACATGCTGGAAGCATCTGCCAAACACACTGGAGCCAGGTGCCAGACACACTGGAACCGCCTGCTGGACATGCCAGAACCCCAGGCCAGACATACTCCAAGGACATGCCGGCCATGCCAAACCACTTCCTGGATACACCCAGACCACCTGCTGGACAACCCCAAAGCACCTCCCGGAGAGGATTGAATCACATGCCAGACACTCCCAAACCATCATTCAGACACGTCAGAACCACATTTCAGAAATGCCTGGACCACGGGACGGCCATGCCTGGACCATCTGCTGGATGCACCTTGACCAGCTGACAGACATGCCTGACCCACTGGCCGTACACGCCAGAACCACCTGCTTGACTCACCAGAACCACCTGCCCGACACGACAGAACCACCTTCTGGACACACTGCAACCACCCCGGGATATGCTGCAACCCACCACCCGACATGACTGTTCCACCTGCTGGACAGCACTGATCCACCTGTGAAACACGGCAGAATCACCAGCCTGACACCCCAGAACCAACTGCCAGACATGCCGGAATCACCTCTCACATATGGCAGAATCTGGTACCGGATACGCTGAAACCACCTGCCGAATATGCCAGAACCAGTTGCCGGACATGGTGGAAACACCTGGTGGCCACGTCCAAATCACCTGCTGAATACACCGAAACCATCTGCCGGACACAGCCGAGCCACCTCTTGGACGCGCTGGAACCATCTGCTGGTTACGCCAGAAACAAGTCCAGGGAAGGCCAGAACCAGGTGCTGGACAAGCCTGAAGCAGCTGCCATACCAGCCTGGACAACCTGCTGGACCAGCGAGGACCACTTTATGGACATTCCAGAACCACATGCCAGACGTGCTGGAACCAGGTGCCCGACACACCGGAACCACCTGATGGACATGCCTGGACCACCAGCCAGGCTTGAGGGAAACACCTGCCAGACATGCCAGAACCACCTGCCGGATACGCCAGAAACAGGTGTTGCACACACAGAAACAAGGTGCCGGACACGACTGAACCAGCTGCTGGATATGCCAGAAACAGGTGTTGCACATACCAGAAGCAGGTGCTGGACATGACTGAAGCACCTCCCAAACAAGACTGAACCAGCTGCTGGACATGATTGAACCAACTGCCTGATGTTCCATAACCACCTTCAGAATGCTCCAGAACCATCTGGTGGACATGCCGGAACCATCTGCCGAACACGCCAGAGCCAGGTGCCAGACACACCTGGACCACCTGCCGGGACCTGATTTTGGTGTCTCCGGCAGGTGTTTGCAGATTGTCCAGGTAGTGGTTCCGATTTTTACAGCGGTTGGTTCCAGAGTGTCTGGGAGGTGGTTCAGGCGTTTCTGGTGGACGCTGGGCGTATGTCCGGCAGGTAGTTCCAGAGTGTCCAGCAGGTTGTTCAGGCATGTTGGGCAACTGGTTCTGGATTGTCCGTAAAGTGGTTCAGGCTGGTTTAGCAGGTGGTTCATGCGTGTCCGCCACTTGGTTCTGGCCTGTGCTGGACCTGTTACTGATGTATCCCTCACATGGTTCCATCATGTCTGGCACATGGTTCTGGCATATTCGGCAGGTGGCTTCAGCGTACCGGGTGCCTGGTTCCAGCGTATCTGACAGTTGGTTCCATGGTATCTGGCAGGTAGTTCCTGTGTGTCTGGCAGGTGGTTCTGGTACATTCTTAAGGTGGTACCAGCGTGTCCGGCAGGTCACTGCTGTGTGTATGGGACCTGATGCCATTGTGTCGGGTTGGTGCTTTCAGAGTGTCCGGGTGTTGGTTCCAGTGTGTCTGGCAGTTGGTTCCCACATGTCCGGTGGGTGATTCCGGCATGTCCAGCAGGTGTTTCCCACGTTTTATGGAAATTAGTTCTGGCATATCCAGGACGTGGTTCCAGTGTATCTGGCAGGTGATTTTGGTGTGTGCGGCAGATTGTTCCGACATGTTAGGCTGGTGGTTCCGGCTTGTGTGGCAGGTGTTTGTGGGGTGTCCGGCACCTGGTTCTGGCATCTTCGGCAGGAGGTTTCAGTGTATCTGGCACCTGGTTGCGTCATATCCAACAGGTGGTTCCAAAGTGTCTGGCAGGTGGTTCCTTGTGTCTGGCATGTGGTTCTGGTACGTTAGGAAGATGGTCCCAGCATGTCCGTTGGGTGCTTCCGGCATGTGCAGGAGTTGGTTCTGGAGTGTCAGAGTCATGGTTCCAGTGTGTCCGGCGGGTGGTTCCAGGTGGATCTGGCGTGTCCAGTGGGTGCTTCAGGTGTGTCTGGAGTGTCATTCAGGCATGTCTGTGTGGTGGTTCGAGAGTGTCCAGCGGGTGGTTCCCACGTGTCTGTCAGGTTTTTCCGGCGTCTAAGGGGCCTGGTTCCAGCGTATCCGACAGGTGATTTTGTCGTGTCCGGCAGGTGGTTCCAGCGAGTCAAGCACGTGGATTTGGCATGTTCGGCAGGTGGTTCAGGCATGTCCAGCAGGTGGTTCAGGTCTGTCCGGGAGGTGGTTCCGGCGTGTCCGGCACATGGTTCTGGCATATGTGAGAGGTGGTTCCGGCATGCCCTGCGTGTGATTCCAGAGTGTCCATCAAGTGGTTCTGGCATATCTGGCAGGTGATTTCGGC
>NW_025793721.1:0-3665 GCF_021613505.1 Equus quagga | reverse complement strand
CTGTTGTCCTGCATTTCGTTCTGATATGTATGATGATTTGTTCCGGAGTGTCCAGAATTTGGTTACATCGTGTCCAGCTTGTGGTTCCGGCATTTCAGTCACATGGTTCCATCATGTCTGGAGCATGATTCTGTCTTGTCTGACCTGTGGTTCCAGCATGTCCGTTGACTGGATCAGGGTTGTCTGTCGGCTTCTTACTTCCTGTTCAACAGGTGTTTCTGGCATGCCCATGAACTGGTTCCTGTGTGTCTGGCAGGTGGTTGTAGTTTGTCCACCACATTGTTCCAGCACGTTTGGATGGTGGTTGTAGGGGGTCCGGCAGATGGCTCAGGTCTCTCCAGCAGGTGGTTCAGGTTGCCTGGCAGGTGGTTGAGTCGTGTCCAGCACCTGGTTCTGGCTTATCTGGCAGATAGTGCTGGCGTGCCCGGCAGGTGGTTCTGGACTGTCCACCAAGTGATTCAGGCGTATCGGGCAAGTGCTTCATTCTTCTCTGACAGGTGGTTCAGGCCTGTCCAGAAGGTGGTTCTGGCGTGTCCAGCACCCAGTTCTGGCATATCTGACTGGTGGTTCCGGCGTGCCCAGCATGTAGTTCCAGAGTGTCTGTCAAATGTTTCAGGTGTATCCGGCAGGTGGTTCTGTCTTGTCTGGCAGGTGGTTCAGTTTTGTCTGGCAGGTGGCTCCGGCATGTCTGGCCAATGGTACTGATGTGTCATTCATGTGGTTCCAGTGAGTCCAGCAGGGTGTTCCTGTGTGTCTGGCATGAGTTGCCGGTATGTCTGTAAGGTGGTTCTGACGTGTCCGGTGGGTGCTTCCGGGGTGTCTGGCAGTTAGTTCCTGCATGTCTGGTGGGTGATTTGGCGTGTCCAGGAGCTGATTCTGTCATGTCTGGTTGGTGGTATCAATGTTTCCGATGGTGATTCTGGCATGTCCGGCAGGTTTTTCTGGCCTGTCTGGAAGATGATTCTGGCGCATTCTAGACTTGATACCAGCATGACCAGCAGGTGATTCACACAAGTCTGGCAGGTTGTTCAGGCTTGTCCAGCAGGTGGTTCTGGTGTTTCCGGCACCTGGGCCTGGCATATCCAACGTGTGGTTCCAACGTGTCTGGTGTTTGCTTCTGGGGTGTCTGGCAGTGGATTCCTACATTTCCAGTGGGTGATTCTGGCATGTCTGGCAAGTGGCTACAGCGTGTCTGAGACCTGATTGCATCGGGATGGGTTGGTAGTTTCGGCATGTCCAGGTGGTGGTTCCAGCATTTCTGGCAGGTATTTCCAGTCTGTCCGGAATTTGGTTATGGCATATCTGGGACCTGATCCTGGCACATCTGGCCGGTGATTTCAGTGTGTCCAGCAGGCTGCTGCGGCATGTCTGGCAGGTGGTTCTCGCTTTTCTGGCAGGTGGATCTACTGTGTCCGGCACCTGGTTCTGGCATATCCAACAGGTGGTTCCAGAGATTCCGGCAGGTGGATCCAGGGTGTCAGGCAGGTGATTCCGGTGTGTCCAGCTGCTGGTTCAGCCATGTTTGGTGGGTGGATCAGTGCTATCCAGCAGGTGGATCAGTCGTGTCCGGCGGTTGGTTTCTGCATATCCGGGGGTTGTTCCAGCCTGTCAGTCAGTTGGTTCCAGTGTGTCCAGAAGATGGTTCTGTTGTGTCCGGTGGGTGATTTTCCACTTCCTGTATGTAATTCCAGCGTGTCCAGAAGGTGCTTCCGGCCTGTCCAAGACCTGATTCTGGAGTCTCCAATGTCTGGTTCCAGAGTGTCTGGGTGGTGGTTCCGACATGTCTGGCATTTGGTTCTAGCGTGTCAGGCAGATGGTTCACTGCCGGGAGCCATCAGCCTACAAGTTAAGCCTCTGCCTTGTGACACGGTCCAGGAGAGAGATGAGGGGACTCACGGCGACACTCAAGGGAATCTACCAGGCTGCCCTTGCAACAAGTCTCCCTGGTACTTTTGACTTTCCTGCTTCTGCTTACTCTGTTCTACACCTGGTGGTGTTTCTGGGGAATTCAGCCTGGCCCTGGGAATGAGAATGATACAATACAATATTCTAGGGAAAGTTCTGGGGAAAAACATCTTCTAGGGAAAGAACATTCTGACCCGTCCTTCGGTCAGGTGAAGCGATGGGAGTGGAGAGGGAACAAAGAAATCTGTGGCCCCCACAGATCTCTCTGGGAGGACGGTGGTTGCCACGGCCCATTGAGTCAGGAGGCTGCTGGGGGTAGCCTCCTTGAAGTACAGAATTACAGAAGCTTGACTCCCCTCGGGCCTGCACACAATCCATTGCTCTTAAGACTATTATCTACCTTACAATCAATTACTCTTAGGACTATTGTCTACCTTGCAAAAACCCGCTTACGTGAGCCAAAGATATGTCCTGGGACTGTTTCATGAAATCATCCTTGCATACCCTGAGCCCTATATAAATCATACATACACAAAATAAAGTTAGACTTGGACACTAAACTCCTTGTCTCACTGCCTGCTCCCTCGCCGACGCCGTCCATCCCTCAGGAGACCCTGTTCGGCTGGGGCTGGACCCCGGCAGTTCACGTGTTTCTGTTGGATGGTTCCGGTGTGTCCAGTGGGTAGTTCTGGCATGTCCGGCAGGTTGTTCAGGCATGTCTGTCAGCTGGTCCAGGTGCATCAAGCACATGGTCAAGGAATGGCCCTTCTGAGGTCCACATATTTCTGAAACGTGGTTCTCATGTGTCCGAAAGGTGCGTTGGGCATGTCTGGCAGGTGATTCAGGCCTCTCTGGGCAGGGCATTCGGGTGTCAGGCAGGTGGTCCAGGTTGGTCTGGCATGTGGTTCCTGCATGTCTGGCATGTCGTTCCAGTATGTCTGGCCTGTGGTTCCAGTGTGTCCAGCAGGTGGTTCTGGAGTGTCTGGTACCTGGCTCTGGCGTGCTGTGCAGGTGATTCTGGCATGTCCAACTGATGGTTCCAGTGCATGCTGAATTAGATTACGGTACATCAGGCAGTTGGTCCTGTCGTGCCCACCAGGTGGTTCAGGCTGGTCAGGCAGGTGGTTCAGTCATGCTCAACACCTGGTTCTGGCATGTCTGACACCTGTATTTGGCATATCAGGCAGGTGGTCCCAGCGTGTCTGGCAGGTGGTTCATGCAAGGCTGTCAGGGGGTTCACGCTTTTCCAGCATGTGTTTCAGTAGTGTCCAGCACCTGGTTCTGGCATGCACGACACATGTTTCTGGTGTATAAGGCAGGTGGCTCCATCGTGTCTGGCAGGTCTTCAGTCGTGTCCGGCACCTGGGTTCAGCATGTGCAAAAACTGTTTCAGGCATATCCAGCATGTGGCTCCAGCATGTCCAGCAGGTGGTACTTGTGTGTCAGGCATCTGGTTCCAGCATGCCTGGAATGTCGATCTGG
Organism: Equus quagga; assembly: GCF_021613505.1. Taxonomy (NCBI): domain Eukaryota; kingdom Metazoa; phylum Chordata; class Mammalia; order Perissodactyla; family Equidae; genus Equus; species Equus quagga. The sequence continues at coordinate 278 of NW_025793721.1, read as the reverse complement.
AATGTCGGAATCACCACACACACATGCCAGAACCACCCATCACACTTGCCAGAAACAACTGCTGGGCACGCAAGAAGCACCCACTGGAAATGACGGAACCACCTTCCGAACGTACCAGAATCACATGCCAGACACACATTAGCCAACTGCCAGGCACGCCAGAACCACCTGTTGGATAAGCTTGAACCAGGTGCCGGATACACTGAAACCACCTGACAAATATGCCAGAAGCAGGTGTTGGATACAGTGGAACCTGGTGCCCTAAGGCCAGACCACCT
>NW_025793720.1:16469-18507 GCF_021613505.1 Equus quagga | reverse complement strand
TGATTCAGAATGGCTTTTATTTTCTCGAAACATGCTTATATTTTGCAAATGCTCAATGATCAACATGAATTACAATTATAACTAGAAAAATGAAATAAATGTTACAACTAGTTGGTTAGGTTGGCCCTATAATCATAAATGTGCTCTTTTATAAAAACCACACAGACAACAAACATCTTAATTAAAAAGCCATGTAATCAGTCACTACCAGCCTGGAAGGCAGCTGATATCATCTTTATGTCCTGTCTGCCGCCTAAAGGAGACCTCAGTGGGGGTTAAATATGTGCTGGTATGGACGGTCTCTGGAACAGTCGATGAACAGTGCCAGCCTTCCTCCTCACTCTTATCGATAATTGTGAAGATGAGGATGCTAAGATCGGCAACCTAATAACAGTCATTTCAAATACAGGAGTGCTAGAGAGATTTAAAATGTCAAGAGCATGTCCATGCTCAGGAAACTTCCATGATCATAGTAGTAGGAGGGTAAAGGTAAGACAATTTATAACCAAAGACGGTTGTTAAAAGTATTGTGAGATAAGCAAATAGACACACAAACCTCACGGCCAGCCACTGTTCATTCACCAAAAGATGAACTTTGTCGATTCTGATATTTTTGGCAAAGTGTAATCGTTTTGGCAAATCAGGAGTCAAATAGGGTTTGAAATGCTGATCAGGTTTTCGGCACTGAAAAATAGGTAAATTATTTCTTTATGACACATAAAACATGCAAGCTAGTTCAACAATTTCATCTCCTAAGACAATTTATTAAGCACCTTTTAGAAGTAAGAGGATTTAAGCTTGGCTAACAAAACAGGGAGATTAGACCTATTATCAATGCCACCGCATTCCCTAACTATAGTGCTTTCATTGTTGCAATAAAATTCAGGTTGCAATTAAATATATGAGGTAAACTATACTGTCTGATGTTCTAAGTTTTTATTTCTGCGTATATAGTTTAAAGCTCCATAAATCTCTCCTCCTTTTTGACAGAGAATAGACATGTCTAGATTTAGAGTGGCAAATACAACAATTGAGTCTAAATTATATATAAGAAGTATGTAATACACAGTAGTTATGAGAAAAAATTTTTAAATCAGTCTAACTGAGCCAAAAAATCCCTTTACAATTGACTTAATTTACCCTTTAAATAACCTACATTTGCTTAATTTCCAAGTCAACAGTTTTTGAAATCTAGTACAGTCTCCCTATTTGTAAAAAGTTCATAGATTTCTCACAAACTGGAGTGAAATTTTGTTTCTTTAGTAATTACTGTTGTAATAGATGGCATATTTTAAAACTATGTAAAAATGCAAATCACATTATCATTTATTCATGTAAAAAAAGTGACAAAATGAGAAACAGAACTACAAAGGAACTTTGTCTCCTGCATGACCTTTCGAAAAACAGGAGAAAAAAAATGGATAAAAATATGAGGAAGTGAATTTTTTCTACTTCCTCATTTTCTCATTTAGGTTAAGCCTCAATAATCTCATAAATAGTGATGCGGGGATGGTGCACTGAAGAGTCAAAAGAAAGATTTCTTGGACTCTCAAGGTCTGGCAGTAGTGCTCTTTTATTTAGAGAATAGTATGGAATAGCATGGGGACAGGACCCATGGGCAGTCAGAGCTGCTGCTGCCTGGGGACAGGACCCATGGGCAGTCAGAGCTGCTGCTACTGGCACGTGTTGAGGGTTAGGGCTAAATTTATAAGGCATGGGTACGTGACTTATTTTTACTGGAAAAAGAAAACATGATGTAAAAAGTCATTAAATGATTTCAGTGCAGATGGGGTCTGGTAATTGTGTGGTCGTATAACTTTAGATATGAATCTGGTCATATAGATCCGCATGTAGGCAAGGATGCCCTGGGCTTCTCTCCCTGGCGCAGCCTTAATCCACACCATAAAATCCATTGGGTCATATAGATCGGCATGTAGGCCAGGTCACCTTGGGCTTCTCTAGCTGGGGCAGCCTTGACCCACATCAAATATTTCAAATCTGTGTCACTATTATCTCATGCTCAATTTATATAAGAAAA
>NW_025793720.1:14248-16311 GCF_021613505.1 Equus quagga | reverse complement strand
CTTCTTGTTTTTCCACTTTTTCATTTATCATTACTTCCTTCTTAAGCCAGTATTTTGGTAACTTCCAGGCAAGCGCATGATGGCAGCTGCTGAGTATGCAGCTTCCTCAAAGACTCAAGGGACTAGAATGTGCCCTTAAGGACCACAGATCATTTGATGAGTCATGGTTTCCTAGCTATCTGTGTAGCCAGAGTAAATCCAGAGAAAACTGGGGGCACACTGCCAACCTCTGAAGAAGTACTGGGTTATTTGCATTTGAGATGAAGACGGAAGAACTGAGATAAAAGTTGGGTCATTTTATCTAAGAACAAAGTCGATGCTGTCGTCGGTCATGCAGCCAGCATGTTGTGGGACTTAGAGTTGCCTGTTCATGTGTGGTTACGTTTGTCTAATACGAGCTCAACACAGGTCCAGAGAACAGCATTACTGGGAATACTGTACTACCACATGGAATATCTTCCCAGGAATAATAGACTACTTCATGAAATGGTAGTCCATTCTGGGGGTCCTGGAGCTCCAGGCCCACTCCATATCTGTGATGCCATGTAGTGGATTTCCAGAGCCTGCAGTATCCAATCTCCTTGCACCAGTCGGATTGCTGGGGATTTGACCTTCCTCATCCCACCAAGAGGACTTCAGCTGTATGGACCATGAGGTGACGGAAAAAAGGGACGGCAATGTGCAGACTGAGAGTCCACATGTTGAAAATGCTCACTACTCACCCAACCAGCATGAACACACTGCGTGTACACCCTTCACCAGTAGGGGGTGGCATTGTCTATCTGCTTACTCAAGATCAGACTCTTAGGAGGGGTAAGAGGAAAAAGGAGGGACTGACGCCCTGGGGGATTTCTGCTCTAGCTGTTATTCCCACTTCAAACTCGCAGTGGGTCCCAGGTTACGTAACCACTCCTTACCCAGTGTTTCCTTATCTTCAGTCGTTCACATTTCATCCTAATCATTTTCACTATACTTGCATGGCAACTGTCCTTAAATAAGCCAAGCCCCATGCCAAGAAGTGGTGAACTCGTGAATTCCATATCATAGATATGTATGTGTGAATATACCTTAAATAGAGAACTATTCAAACTACCACACGAGAATATTTCAGGTCTCTCCAGGAGTGGTGAACTCCACCTTGGAAAGTCCAGATTGTTTTAAACTATCCGGAATTTGTCCTGCTCATTCACTTACAACCTGGGACATGGGAACCAATCAAAAGCAGTTGCAGTTATCCTTAGGGGGGAAGCAGATGGTTTTTCTGACCTGTCCAAAAAGATGTGTAGAGTCTGTCATTCCCCACAAGAAAACATGAAAAGCGATGCTGCCTGAGACTTGAAGGAAACATCAGCCCATTCAAGGAAAACCGGGCGTCAGCACCACCGTTACCCTAAACCGATTTCCTGTGACGGTGCCAAAGCCAAAGGGAAACAACTGAGACGAAAGTAACTGATACGCACATAAGACAAGGTTGAGGGAGGGATTAAAACATAAATTACAAGTGGCCTGGACTCAGAAATATAGAATACAAATTTCCTGAAAACAGATTAAGGACATTACATTAACTTAAAGAGATTCATTAGGAGGCTGTATACTTACACTGAGGTTTCTAACAATTTCTTCAGAATTAACTGTTTCAAAGGAAAAAAATAAATCACATTACAATGATACTGGATAACTGCAACAAATGTGAACACACAGGGGAATCTGACACATTAATTTATTAATGATTATGATCTGGTAAAGTTAAATAAAAAATTATTTCAGCATTTAAGAATGGAAGGAATGTATTTGTACCCAACAACATTAGCTCCTCCCGTAGACTTTACAGACTGACTAACCTTACACAAGGGAATTTCTCACTTGCTTCTGTGTGGTCTTCCCAAGAAGTCAGAACAGGGGCCTGGTAATCCCCACATCCTCAGAATCGGGGGCCATGGTTACTCACTTTAAGGTTTACCTTTTTGTTCCATATGGGCATCTTCATACTTACAGGTATAAAAGTCTTGAGGCACATTATAAGCCCTGATGCGGGGGGCAGGCCCTTCATACATGTAGAAGTT
>NW_025793720.1:11500-14238 GCF_021613505.1 Equus quagga | reverse complement strand
AAATAATCAGTCATATATTCCACTTTGTCACAATAAGTCTGATCCATTCCTGGAAAAGAAATTATTCCCTGAATGTATATAGATGGTAGCAACTGGTTGTCTTTGATCATGTCAAATTGAAGACACTTTATGTCACAGATCAATGAAACAGAATTGAAAGCCCAGAAATACAACCACACATCCAATCTTCAACAAAGGAGCCAAGAACATACAGTAGAGAAAAGAAAGTCTCTTCAATAAATGTGTTGGGAGAACTGGACAGCAACATGCAAAAGAACGAAAGTAGACAATTATCTTATACCATACACAAAAATTAACTCAAAATGGAATAAAGACTTGAATGTAAGACCTGAAACCATAAAACTCCTTGAAGAAAATATAGGTAGTACACTCTTCGACATCAGTCTTAGCAGCATCTTTTTGAACGCCATGTCTACTTGGGCACAGGAAACAAAAGAAAAAATAAACAAATGGGATTAGATCAGACTAAAGAGCTTCTGCAAGGCAAAGGAAACCATGAACAAAACAAAAAAAACAACCCACCAACTGGGAGAAAATATTTACAAATCATGTATCTGACAAAGGGTTAATAGCCAAAATATATAAAGAACTCATACAACTCAACAACAACAAAAAAACAAATAACCTGATCAAAAAATGGGCAGAGGAGATCAACAGACATTTTTCCAAAGAAGATATACAGATGAGCAACAGGCAAATGAAAACATGTTCAACATCACTAATTATTAGGGAAATGTAAACAAAAACTAAAATAAGATATTACCTTACATCTATTAGAAGGGCTATAATCACCAAGACAAAAAAATAACAAATTTTGGAGAGGTTGTAGAGACAGGAACCCTTCTACACTGCTGGTGGGATTGCAAACTGATGCAGCCACTGTGGAAAACACCACGGAGATTTCTCAAAAAATTAAAAATAGAAATACTATACGATCCAGCTATCCCACTACTAGGTATTTATCTAAGAACTTGAAATCAACAATTCAAAGAGACTTATGCACCCCTATGTTCACTGCAGCATTATTCACAATAGCCAAGATGTGGAAGCAAACAAAGCGCCCATGAACTGATGAATAGATAAAGAAGATGTGGTATATACATACAATGGAATACTACTCAGCCACAAAAAAGAGGAAATCATCCTATTTGCAACCACATGGACCTTGAGACCTTGAGGGTATTTTCTTAAGCAAAATAAGCCAAACAGAGAAAGATAAACACCTTATGATTTCACTCATATATAGAAGATAAACAAACACATGGATAAGGAGAACAGAGTAGTGGTTACCAGAGGGCACGGGGGCTGGAGGTGGGTGAAAGGGATAAAGGGGCACATATATATGTTGACGGATAAAAATTAGGCTATTGGTGGTGAGCACGATGTAGTCTATACAGAAACTGATATATAATGTACACCTGAAATTACACAATGTTATAAAACAATATGACCTCAATGAAATAATTGGGAAAAAAGTACATAGTTCAACACTGATTTGTGACTAAAATAATTTAAGATAAATCATTACTCTAGATAATTACTCAGTAGCAGGTTAAAAAATATTGACTCCAAAAGAGAAAAAGAAAAGATGGGCCAACCCGGTGGCGCCGTGGTTAAGTGCGCACATTCTGCGCTTCTGTGGCCCAGGGTTTGCCGGTTCAGATCCCAGGTGCGGACATGGCACCGCTTGGCAAGCCATGCTGTGGTAGGTGTCTCCAATATAAAGTAGAGGAAGATGGGCATGGATGTTAGCTCAGGGCCAGCCTTCCTCAGCAAAAAGAAGAGGATTGGCAGCAGTTAGCTCAGGGCTAATCTTCCTCAAAAAAAAGAAAAAGAAAAGAAAAGAAAAGAAGAATCAAAGAGGAGGGCATAGACAGTAGTACCAATTAAACATTAAAATAAAATACACTCTATGTAACCATAACTGAGAAAAATATACTGAGAAAGATTCACATTTTGGAAAAATTCTTCTCACTGGCATTCCTAGGCCATTACTATTTTTGGATGACTTATTAAACAAACAAAAACAACCCATTCTTATCTCAAACCATGATACAAGATAAAAATTCTTTTTGAAAGAAAATTTAAAAAATAATACACAGGACATGGTAAAACCACCGAATATAGTAAACTGCAGCCAATCCATGTGAGTGAAACACCGCTGAAAATATCGCCCAAAAGCCCTTTTTATGATTGAATAACAAGCCAATCACATCCCTGTTCAGTACTACTAAGCCCATTTTTACAGAAAATTAAGTGTATGAATGGATGTTAGAATAATTGAACTAGAAATTTTAATTTTAGTCCTCTATTTATCACAACCCACAACTAAATTTATTCTTTGCTTATCCAAGAGCTTCTAGGTGCAGAAGTACAGAATTTAAAATAGCATTATTATTAATGTCTGCTCCCTGAAGTGATAAGATGGAATCAACGATAAAATATGATGTAAAAAAAGGCATACCATGGTCAGCCACAAGGATTATATTGACACAATTGTCTAAATTCCGCTGCTTCAGGCCTTCCATCAACGTTCCTAAAGCGTTATCTACCAACTGCAACGCTTGAATTACCTAAGGAAAAAAGAAACTGGAGTTCAGACTGTCTCCATGAATTACAGTTTAATTAACCAAATCATTATCAAATCGAGTAAAAATTAAACACGTTTCTTTCCCTGAATTGTTGGGCTTTGAAATAAGACATCAGAGTCCAGCACC
>NW_025793720.1:0-11400 GCF_021613505.1 Equus quagga | reverse complement strand
TTCCCTGAATTGTTGGGCTTTGAAATAAGACATCAGAGTCCAGCACCCACACTACTACATTTACCAAATACCAATTCCCTAAATTTCTACAAATGAAAAAATTAAACCATGTTCTCTACAAAGGAAGATAGACTACTAGGCCATAAATATCTGAGAAAAATGTTCATAGTCAGCAAACATTATTCAACCGCAAAGGTTTTCATGATAATGACCAGTGTTGGGGGGGTGGGGGTCACAGACTGTTCTATAGGAGCTTAAATGGTTGCACATGCTCTGGAGGCTCATGTGACAATGTGTAACCAGAGAGTTAAAAAGGGGCAGACCCTGGAACCTGATAATTCTACTTCTGGGCATTTGCCCTAAGTAACACTTAGAATACAAATGGAGATTTACAAACAAGGTTGTTCATCACAATATTTATTTATCATTTAAATTAAAAAAAACATAAACTATTCCACATTCTTAAGAAAGCATACTCGACAGCCCTTCAAAAATATTTTGTAGAGAACATGGCATAGGAAAATGCTCACAATACAATGCCAAACATAAAAAATTAAAACCAAACTATAGAAGCACTCATAGACATTGCAGAAGCCTTACTTTGTTTTAAAAGGTATTTACTATTTCTTAGTAAAGGCACATGCACAGAAAATGAACAGGAAATAAGTCAAAAACATATTAACAGTGGTTGTCTCTGAATGGTGAATTGGAATTCATTTTTATTGTTTACGTTCTTTTGTGTTTTTAAATTTTTCTACACTTTATCAATATAGCACATTGAACTGACAGGTTCAAGTGAATAACTTTTACTGACATAATTTTCATTATTATTTTCAGTGAATAAGAAAGTCTAATAGCAGTGGGATTGGGGAAAAAATGTTTAACCTCCTGTAGTCCTGCTATAACACTGATTGCCTTTTTTTTCTTTTTTTGAGCAAGAATTTCTCAAGCCAATTACCGTTAAGAGCTTTAGGGTGTTCTCTCACAAAATCCTCACAGCAACATTCGTGGACGGTGCTGCCAGACTTCCAGTCGTAGAGAGGAGGAAGGTTGAGGTTTAAGAAGTTAGGCAACGTGTTCTCGGCCCCACAGTTAATAAAGGACAGAGCAGGACTTGAACTCAAACATCTCTATCTACTGCCAAATCCTTCAACTCCAGCATGCTTTCCTGACCCCCATCCTTCGGGTGACCATGCCCTCTGGTATGCCAGTGAGAGTTACAGTTCCCACCTGTCATCAGGACATAGTTATGTCCCCTGTCACATAACTCCTCCCAACTGCACAAAGAGCCCCTCCTCCGGCCTCTCCCAGCACCCTGGCGTTCTGCTACCACTGGACTCTCCCCACTTTGGAAACCGTCTGTGTGCGTGTCTGCCTCCCCAGAAGAGCACAAGCGCCTGCAGGGAAGGACCATGCAACCAAACTCATCACACACTTCCTAAGCACACAAAGCGCACACTCTCTAGATGGCATATTTAGGAACGTGAAGTGACTGGGCACCAGCCCCCAACTCTGGCCCAGACGAAGGAAAGAATCAAGAAATCCCCTTAATGGGCAAGGAGTGAGCAGTTTTTTGGATAAGTTCATTACCAGGGATAGAAATGTTTGCAGCTGTGGGGGAAACCAAGTTTGGGTAGAAAACGTGGCCCCTTTCCCTTGGAATCTGATCATTCGCTTTCACAGTGGGCACTGTGGAAGCAGTAAAATCAATCCTGGGATAACGAATTAACTGGGAAGACCTTCAGTGAACACTTGTTCTTTCGATCCAGAAGCCCCTTTTTGTAAAATAGAATTCAAGGTTGCAGAGGAACCTGCTACCTGGAAGCTCTACGCAGCACTGACATATCTGCTTTTCAAAAGGCCCAACCTCCTGCCTCTCTGGTTTTACCTCCACTTCCTTCCCCAAAAGTGGAGTTCCTCAGGGCTGGGAAATCCTCCCACCACGGACATGAGCAGTACCAACACTTAAATCAGTCTGTTCTGAATTTCAATCTTCTTTTCAGAAGTGAATTCTTCTTCCCAACCTTTCACTCCATCTGAGATGTAATAACTGGTTTTTCAATAATGAATCACAGCTGACTCTTATTAAAGTATTAGACCATTATTTAAAGTTACTCAAGACCAGTCAGGACATCCTGTGCCTACTTCAACTTCAGTACTAGAGACTCAGTGGAACACATCTGCTATGGAGAAGTTGCTGGTTTCACCCCACTTCAAATGCCTCTCCCATCCCCTCCTGCCCATCCATATCCTCCCACCCTCTAAATCCCCACTTCATAAAGCCTTCTCTGGCTACAGCAGCCCATAATAACCTTCCCGTTTAAACGCTGTTTAAGCGATCAAATTTTCAAAGATTTCTTTTAAAAAACAGTTGTACATTAACTCATTATTGGCCCTTTCAACATACTTTCTGGCAGTAAAGGCCTCATCTTCTTCGCCCCTGGAAATGCCTAATACAATATTAGAAGCACCAGAAACTGTTAACAGTAGGCCTTAAGGGGCTTGTAGAGCAAGAATAAGAAAAGTGTTGATAACTGAAAACTCTAGTACAAGTTAATAAGCTTTCAACATAGTAAATGAGTCAAAATAAACTAAAATAGCCTTTTTACTTTTAAATTATGTCATATTAACTCTGACATAATTAACTAATTATGTCATAACAACTCTGTTGTTAACAACAACAATGAAGCATGAAGCCCGCCAGTTTCTCCATCATTTTGCCTCTTCTTAACTTTCAAATGAGGCTGGTCTGAAGCCCTCTTCTGTTTCCACTATCCACTCTCTCCTTAGCTCATCTCCCCTTTCATGCACCATCAACATGCTGCCAAGCTGCCTGACCTTCACCCACTTTGAGCTTTAAATCGATATTCGATGGCCTTCTGGATATCTTCATGTCACAGGCACATCAATCACATGATCTTCTCCCCCAAGCTTATCTCCCTTCAGAGGTCTTATTAACCTAAGTGGAACCACCTGCCTGCTTCTGGTAGAAACCTGGAATCATCCTTGAGGCCAAACCCGGTCACCCGTCTCACACCACGTCATGGCAAGACCACCTCCTGAATGAATCTCAAATGCACCTTCTTCCATCCATGATGGTTGCCACTACCCCAGTCCAAGTCACTACAATCTCTTTTCTGGAATGCTGCAAAAGCTAACTTGTCTATCCCCATTTTCTTTTGCTCCTTCCAACCCATTCTTCTGCACAATAAAAGTGATCTGTAAATACACACAGATCTGATCATGTCACTGCCCTGATCAAAATGCCTCAATGCTTCCCATTGCACTTTGTATGGCCCATAAGGACCTGCATGATTTGGTGCCTGCCTCCTTCTCTAGGCTTACTCTGAGCCCTCTCCCTGGGATCACAATGCTCCAGACACTGGGGGGAGATAGTGCTCATCTAGCAATTCGAACAGTACCTGACACTGAGTAGCACGCAGCAAGGGTTAGCTGCTATTATTATTCTTACCACTATCTCGCTGTCCATGTATCTCGCCATCTGTCCATTTGTTCATTTTCTGTGTTCCTCTAACGTGCTCAACTCCTCCCTCAATCGGGTCATTGGTGATCTCTCTTCCTTTTTGTTATTCAGAGGAGAACTTTCTAACCAGCCCCAGAGTAGGTTAGGACCTCCTCCAAGACCTCTCAGGGCACCCTGCTTTTTTCCTTTGCAGCACTTTTCAAAATTATACTTAAAATTTATCTGGGTGCTAACCTGGAGCACTGAACAGAAGAAAAAGACATCGAGCCTAATCCTGTCAGCTGTACAGTTCAGACAAATGCAGACTGTAGAGTCCCCTCTCAAGGAATTAATCATATCAAATACAGATAACAATCGAAAGAGAAAAGAAGAAATGGGGACTATGCTCCAGATATTTCCTAAGCCGTTCACCTTTAGAATAACCTGATTAAGTGTTGAATCCTGTGATGCAGTGCGTGGTGTTGGAATACAAAGGAGTCTAAAGAGTTAAAGTGGTCAGACTTGAGCGGGGCCTTTCATTAAGAATCATTTGGGCTTAAAGGGAAAGAAGAAGAAGGGCATTTCTGATAAACTGCAAAGTCGTGCTGCCAGAATAAATATGCTTGCATTCCCATTGAGGACGATGGTGAAGTGAGTTTCCATGGGGTAGGCAAATGCCATATTCATGGGGACCTTTGCAGCATTGCATCATGTCCAAGACAATATAGGCTTCAGTGGATTTTAGAACAGAGATGACATTTTTTCTCTTAAGTAATATTTAAGGACTATATTTCTGTAGTAAAAGTGTAACAGAATGGCTTATATAATGAAGAAACTAATATTAAAGAGTCTACTTCCATTATAATGGTGGCCCAGGAGGGGAATAACTCTGCCTGAGGCAATAACGTCTTAAGTTCAATTATAAGGCACTTATAAATGAAACTGTATGAACAGACAGCTGGGTATTCCACCATGCACTTGCAGGGGACCCTGCTTGCAATGGGCTGCACTAACATGTTAATTTGGCCCATGCAGTAGTATCTAGCCTTGATTTGATCATTGTATAAATAACAGTGCTGCATCAAAGTATGTAGGCAGTAAGCATTTATCAAATGAGTCAAAATTTGATTAATAAGGGAGACATCCTTTTTAGACTCTAAACTATTTTGTGGTTAATAAGACAGATATTCCCTTTAGACTTTTAACTAATTTATCAACTACACTTGTATTCAATGAGAATTAAGAAATATTTTCTTTTGTGGGTTAGGGCTAGATGATGTTACAGGTTTTAAAATACTTACTGCGGCACTGACTGGTCCTTTTTCATGACCTGCAGAATCAGGCTGTTCCACATACAGGGTATAAAAATTGGGTCTAGGGATGAAATTGAAACAGAGAAAGACATCAGTTTGAAATAAACGTACAGGTTGGATTGGGGATTTTGTAGATCTAGAACTTTGTAGCTGTTTCCTTCTCTCTTTCTCTGGTCTCCATCTCTTCATCTGGGTCCAGTGGTTCCACTTGGCCCCAGTGGGGATTGCCTCCTGATGGGGATTAAATACGACATTCTGGGATGTGAGCATTGGTCTGACTCAGTAATGAAAATATGTCTTGTTCTTACTGGTAAGGCTTCTCTTGATGTGCCTCAGCACTTCATATTTCTGGGTTTCTGACTTTTTGCTGATTCTGTTCTGCCCCTCCTTTAAATTTCCTTTAAATGTTTGGTTTCAGATGCACTGTTGACCTGGCACTCTCTTTCAGGATGCCCTGACCCAGCCTGTTGCCATGGCCTTGCCCTGGCACCCCTGGCTCCTTGAGTCAGTCCTCATGACTGACTGTCAGATCCACCTCAGTCCTGCTCCCAGTCCATATCTTGTGGCGGTAGTTGCCTCTGCTCTCCGGTACTTGCTCTGTCTCCCTTGTCCCATCATGTCAACCACACTCTCAAGAGCAAAAAGTCAACTGCTCTCAGAAATAATTCTTGAACATTGCCCATTAAAAAGAAATGCCAAGTTTTTTTCAAAAATGGTCATTTAAAGTAAAGAAATAATTTTATTTTACACCTGCAAATATCCCACTGTGCCAGCACTTCTCTGACACTAGATATTACCTTTCAGCTTTGGGCAGGTCCAGCCAGGTTAGCAATGTAGAGATCCTCTCTTCATATGGGACACTTCTGAAAAGAGCAAACAATTTTAAAAACCAATCAAATCAAGAATAATTCCATTATATTCCTGCTCAGGAAGGGAGATTGATATTTTCAGATATTCATTTTGTGTTCATATGTGAACAAAATACTGAAATGGATTCAGTATGACTCAAAGGAGTCCCTGTTTTCCCTACTTTATATATAGAGACCCACTTGCTTCACATAAATTAATCTATGTTATTTTCTTTCCTTCTCATCCTTCCCTCCATTTTCCCCCAACTAAAATAAGAGGCCATTAATTATTATCCATTCCTTCGATTTGTTTATTTTTATTCATTTCATTCATTTTTGCATTTAAGCATGTTGAGCATGTATTGCCAGAAATTATTTTCAAAGGTGATAAAAAAGAGAGAGACTAGAGCAGAGAAACGGGCACTGAGAAAGGGGGGGTTGAATTTGAGATCTTAGTGTGATCAGGCTAAGACAACGTTTAGAAGGTAATTTTGAGCAATGGCTTGAAGGAGGGGTGGCGGTGGGCTGTGGATGGATACCTGGAGTGAGAGGGTGCAGCCCGCACAAAGGCCCTACAGCAGAAGGGAGCCTGGAGTGTTGAGGCCACCAAGGAGGTCAGCGTGGCTGGAGCAGAGTGAGCACCGGGAGGAGGAGTGGGAGAGGAGGTCTGACAGGCAGGGGCACAGTCGGGGTCAGACCACAAAGGGCCTTGTGGGCTTTTACTGTGAGTGAAACAAGGCCATTGAAGTTTCAGTGCCAAAGAGTGTCATAGCTGGAGTTGTTCTTTTAATTAATCATCTGGCTGGTAGATTGAGAATTGTTTATAGCGGACGAGAACAGAAGCAGGGAGTCGTGTAAAGAGGCGACACCAGGAAGACAGGCAAAACATGATGACACCCCAAACCAGAGTGTTAATGCTGGAGGTAACAGAAAGTTCTCAGGCTGCACATATGTTGAATTAGAGCCACAAGCATTTACTGTCAGACTGGATGAGGGATACAAGAGTGAGGAACCAATAACGACTACAAGATTTTTGGTCCCCAAACTGGAAGAATAGAATTACCACGAAGATTAAGACAGAAAAAAATCCTAATCATTCCTGCGTAGACAGGGAAATATCTACAAGTGCTTTGCTACCTGTTGTAAACCATATATAAGGAAGGAAAGGAGCCATTTATAGCCACGTCTGATCCTGGCCAAAAGTAGGTGCCAGCTTTTAAGCCTTGATTCATTGCTGTCAGCCAGACCTACAGGAAGAGAAAATTTAAGATAAATGGAAGTCAAGAGAGTAATCAGTAAGTTTGGGTAGACATGGTCCCACTTATTAGAAACTGGACAATATTAACAGTTGCAAAATATATTTAGTTATTAAAATTTATTTAAATTATTGAAAGTTTGTCTTTGCAGCAGTTAAAAACTATAATTATCCAGAGATCCACCTCAAAAATCAAAACTGTAGTAAGGTAGTAAGAAAGAAGATAATTTTTTCAAACTGGTAAAATTGTACAGTTTCTCTTTCCCTTCTAAAGAAGGAGGAAAAGTATTAACAGATAATCTTTCTGAGTAACTTCCAGATTAATATGTTTATAATACAACGTCCAAGTTTTATGAGAAGGTTGTTTAGGTGAACTAAATGTTTAAAATGAACTATAAATGTTTAAAAGATTTAAATTATAATTATAAATAGTGGTGACACGCTTTCCCACCCACAGCCCTTAGAAATTAGAAAGATAATGTAAAACTCAAAGTGGAGAGAGAAGAGTGATCTGCTGTCACATTGGAAAATGGAAGTTACTTTGGTGCCACATGTAGAAGGCTACATACTGGTTGTCCATGCCACCAAGCTGGATCAAATGTCCCCTTTGAAAAAATTGAAAAGCTCTTGTTGAGGTTTACGTCATACATATTATTGTCAATGATGCCATGTGATTCCGGATATAAGCCCTAAAAAGATCATTTCAAAACAAGATTTAAGATAAAATATTAATAAAGCACCTATTTAAATTGAAACATAAGATCTATAACTCATATCTTGGAAGGACGTTATGTATCTTTCAATATAAAACTCCTGGATCTGAACCAAATATACATATATATATATATATGGTTTATAGCAGAAAATGAACAATATTAGGCAGATGGTTTGTGTTGGTGGTGTTAATATAACTCTCGTGTGATTAAGAATTATTTGTGAATTAAAGTTTCCCACATTACAATAATGATTAGCCACTGGTTATGTTGGCAATAATAGCAAGAAATTTACTACATAGAAGCTCTTAAGTATCAAATATCCTGGCTAAATGGCTTCAAGTGTGTTCCAGCACTTTAAAAGGGAGGCTGCCAAGACTCCATCTCCACCCTCCCATCCACTCATCCCTCAATCCAATCATTCCTTCAATCCAATCACAAACATTCACTCAATCATTCCACACATTCTCTATGCTTATGATACCCCATACAGTTGTAACTCCTTTTAGATGGATTTTAGGGTTATTATTTCAGAACATTACTATATATATGAATACGAATGCATCTACTTTCATACAGTAAATGAATAGCACTCACATAATCCCTTATTTATATATACATACACGTGCATATGTATTATGTATGCATATTGTCATACGGATGTATGTATACAGTAGATCTTTGTTATCGGCTGCAGTGATGTTCTATAAGGTTGCTGCCAACGCTAAACAGCGGACATGGAAGCATTGCTCCGAGGGAGAACACAGGGCTGGGCTTCTGCGAGCCTCTGGTCACATTTCTGCGTACTGATCAATACACAACCTTGTTTTACGAGTATTTCTGTTTAAAGGTCCCTTATTTAGGAGACATTGTTGGTTCACAATGACTCAGGCCTGAATGGAGCTTATCTAATGCACGCGTTTCCTCTGTACGCACATCACAGCCTCCTGCTCACAGGAACACTGGACAGCACGTCAGCGCTATGCTAGAGGGCCGTTTTAAAGAGCAAAACCACCAATAAAACGAACATGTGAGAAACATGGCACTAAACAGACAACACCCTATGAAAGCAACATTTGTTTACAGTGTGAGAGCTAAAGCAAGAAGGCAGAGTGTCACCTTATTAGACCCCAGCTGGGAACATACGAGCTGGGCAACTCGAATTTTTTGCTGCTCTGTGAATGTCCACAAATGACTATGAATAGGTCGTAAGTATTGATTTTGGGGTTACAAATGAATTTTAACGAGTTGGTAAATCTGCAAATATATAATCTGCAAATATGTACATATATTTGTGTGTATATATGTGTATATATATATACACACATATACATACACACATACATACATATAATATACATACACATATATACATCTATACATACATATTTACTAGGGTTAAAATTTCAATAAGTTATAGTTACTGCTTGACAGTAATGAAAGACTAAATGCAAAGTGGTAAAGACTCAATAAAGGCCTTGGCAGAGGCTTCCTTAAGTTGTGTTCTAAATCTATGTGTTAACAAAATTTTCCTTTGAGTTCATTTCGATTGTTTCACTTTTGTCATTTTCTACATCAAGGAGAATTTACTTGCTTTATCTAAAGAGACATAAGCAGCATCAATTCATTGGTGAAACAGAATCCTTTATCAAGTTACATAGAACAAAAAGACTAAGAAAGGAAGAAATTCCCCACATCAAAGAGGCTGTCCTCATGCATAGCCTGCCCTTCCCAGCAGACTTTCAAATGAGTGGAGGCAAATCAAAAGATCAGAGGAAAATGGTATTTGTCACATCCAAGAGGCCACCTGGCCTCGCACACAGTGCATTAGCCTAACGCTGGGACACTCCCTCATCGTTAACTCCACACAGACCTGGATCGGCCTCACACCGACACGCTCCTGCCCAGCCCGAACTGTCACCACATGCACTTGTGAATGTGAGCCTGGGGCATGGCCGTGGCTGCCTGGGCACCTCTGGTGGGGTCAGTCGCCTGCCTGGGCCTCAGTCTTCCGCTGGGTCAAGCACTTACCGTGACAATGGTATAGTGATTAGGGAAGGTTTTGGTTGGATAGACAGGTCTCAGGTATTTTGAATGAATTCCACATGTTTCTGCAACAAAGTAGAGTGGGAAATTAAGGGGTTACTTCCTCAGAAGTTTGTCAGATAACTAAAAATCTGAACGGGAAAGTTTCCCAGAGAAATAGAAATCTACCGAATGGATTGAAGATGGAAAGAGGTGGAAATTCTGGCACCTAGAACTCCTCCATTCCAAGGAATGTGAGTTTTTAGGGGCGGAATGAGCTAAATCACAAGAACACACTGACATTTCCACTGCAGCAGTGAAATACGAGACATTTCTCACTCCAAAATCATGTTAACTCTAATTCTGAAAGAAGCTTCACCATTATAGATTAGATCCACATTTAAAAAAAAAACGGAAAATGATTGTTGTTCAGAAAAGGACACACTGTGCAGCTTGACATAATGAATGTCTTCTCAAACAGGCTTGGAGCTGGTCTCCTTCCCAGTCTCTACTTCAGTGTTCCCAATATGATCCAGGAATTTCCTCCTTCAGAATCTTCTTGGCCCCATATCAAGTCTACTAAACAGGACTATGCTGGGGTTGGGGGTGGAGGTGGGTGGAAGGTGGAAGAAAGGGAGCTCATGTCTAACGACATGTCTAACAAGCACCCCAAGTGGTTCTGATGCACTTCAGGATTTGTGGCCTGCTCTAGGGCTTGAATCATAGGTAAAATTAAAGACTAACATAAGCTTTTTTCTTTTCTTTTGTAGTCAATACCGCCAAAATTAAACCATGTCCTCAATCAGGGAAAGACACATTTAATATCGTTAAGAAGTTATATAAGATAATAAAAATGACATCCGTTCCACTTATATAATTAAAGGAATTTAAGTAGGGAAAAAATCATACAAGAAACAGAGATATAAAGTCAGTTTCTGTTTTTATTTCCTTGAAACATGGCTTACGCAAATTCTTAAATGCCTAAAGGCACAGGGTATAAAATAAAATACTAAGCTCCCAATGCTGTGAAAACATCACACCTCCCTAGTAAGGATGTCCTACACAGGACACACCTACTGCCTATCCACCGACTCAGGCTGCCATGTCGGATCAACCGTCTGAACCAGAGCCATAGTAGAACAGCTCCCCGAAAGCAAGATCTTCTACCATTGTTTCTTCCAGGTTTTAGTAACCTAAATTATGACTGAAAGGAATAATTCTGGAAGGACACTTTAAACCAATAAGGGTAGCTGCTTCTGCAGAAAAACCCAGAAAGATCAGGAAACAGAGAATTTTTTTGTCTGTTGATTTTTTTTTACTATATACCCGTTAATGTTGTTTTAAAATGTTTACCATTTACATATTTTACTCCTTAGAAAATCGTGTTTTTAGAAAAGAAAGTACCAACTAAAAAGATCTGAAAATATGAATCCAATAAATGTATTTCTAAGGTAACTATGAACTATAAGAAGATGCAGAAGACTAAATGGACGAGTAGGTGAAACAGCTGAAGAACGCACAGACGCAGCAAGCGCAGCACTAGGAGAGAAGTTTATAGTGATCAACATCTACACTGAAAAAGAAGAAATTTCAAATAGACAACCTAACTTTACACCTCAAGCATCTAGAAAGACAACAAATGAAACCCAAAGTTAGCAGAAGAAAGGAAACAATGAAGATTATAGCAGAAATAAATGAAACAGAGACTAGAAAGACAATTTTTAAAATCAACAAAATTAAAGTTGGTGTTTTGAAAAGATAAACAAAATTGACAAAGCTTTAG
>NW_025793719.1:5254-8423 GCF_021613505.1 Equus quagga | reverse complement strand
ATCCTCTTGGAGGATTTGCTTTGAATACCAGAATATAATCTCCATGAGGGCAGCGTTCCTTTTATCTGTTTTGCTCACTGTTGTATTCCAATACCTAGAACAGTGCCTAATGCACAATAAATATCTGATTGAAGTAAATAATCTGAATATATTACTAATTGCAGAAAATTAATTAGGATAAGTAAAATTAAGACTTTGGTCCTCTTTTTGAAACTGCTGCAGCTCTTGCTCAAAATTGAACTTTGAATATTTAAAATATGCGTATTATAATGCTCCCTTTGGTACTTGCCCTTCACCAATGTCTTTGTTCCCAAATTGTCTTATCCTCAGTCTATTCTCAGTGTTTTTGGAAATTTTTCTTGAAAATACATATCTAATCAGATATCCTCCATATATGTTCCCAATAACTTCTGAATGCAACTCTTTGTACACTGTATCAAATGACCTTTTTGATATCATTTTCCAATATGCTTTGCACAATTTGCATCCTCTGGCTATTTTCTGTTTTGAATATACTTGACTGTGTCTTGTCTCTGTACATCTGTACATCCAATTCCCATCCCCCAAATGCTATTTACCACCTTCCCCTACCCCTTGCCCTAGAAAACTCCTATTTTTCTCTCAATAGAGGTTAAACGTCAAATCTTTGGAAAGGCATTCCCTTGTGAAATGTTAGGTGTTCCACTTGTGTGCTCCTGTCACTTTGTGGTCATCCCTTTGATGAATTCTAGGAATAGATGAAGAGAGAGGCGAACAATGTACATGCCAGGAATAGAAAAAAAGAAAGGCCATCTAGTGGAGCCAAAGAAACACAGAGGCATGAACCAAGACAATCTGATTAAACTTGGTTTTAGAAGACAAACCAGAGAAAGAGTCACATGTTTTAAGTGTACATGTCCATATGACAACAAAACGCAGCTGCTCCAAGTTATTCTCTTTTGAATATGCCTTTTGTAAAAACAAAAAAAGGTTAAATTTGACTCTAGTCAAATTTATCAATCAATTCTTTCATATTTACTGAGTTTTATATTTTTCTTTGAGATTACTTTGAGAGAATCCTTTTTATTTTCTGGGATTATGTTGGCTTCAGTGTTAATGCTTAAATCTGGAATTTATTTTGCTGTAAGGAACGAAATAGTAATCCAACCATGTTTTTTCCAATGGCTCGCCGGTTGTCCCAATACGTTTTATTCAATAAGCCATTGTTCTTTGCTTTACTGGTAAATTCAGATTTTGTATTATATTTTAAAGTTAACTTGTTAGAGTCATGTTATTTTACTTGCAAATTTTTACAAGAAGCTGTACCTTTTGCAATATTTCTAATTGTAGAAAAGCTGCATTGTTATTTTATGTTGGTTGAGTTAATTAGGGCTGGATCAGTCAAATACAGTAGTCCTCCCCTTATCCGAGGGTGTACGTTCCAAGACCCCCAGCCTGAAACCCTGGACAGTACGAAACCCTATAGATGACATTTTTTTTTCTATACATACATACCCATGAGAAATTTTAATTTATAAATTGGGCATAGTAAGAGATTAACAGCAACTAATAATAAAATAGAGCAATTATAACAATACGATGTAATAAAAGTTACTGTAGATCTTAGCAACCTCAGCATATGATTTTTTTCTTTTCTTATTGAGGACTTTTACCTTTTCACTGAAAGAAAGCACTTTATGGCTTCTCTTTGGTATAACCAAATTGCCAGCATCACTACTCTTGCACTTTGGGGCCATTATTAAGTAAAGTAAGGGTTACTTGAGCACAAGCACCATGATTACCGCAACAGTTGCTCAGATAATAGAGATGGCTACTAACGGGCGGGTAGCATATACAACATTGATACACCGGACAAAGGGACGATTCATGTCCCAGGCGGGACAGAGCAGGGAGGTGTGAGATTTCACCACACTAATCAGAATGGCGTGCAATTTAAAACTTATGAATTGTTTATTTCTGGAATTTTCCATTTAACATTTTCTGGATAGGAGTTGACTGCGGTCAACTGAAACCATGGTAAGTGAAAAAACGGATAAGCGGAGACTACTGTATATCAAGATTAGGAGATAGAACTAATCTCCTTATATTATAAGCATTTCATATAATCTTAGAATCTTACATACTGTCTTAATTTGGGTTCCCCAAAAAGCAGACACAGAGACAAGGATTTAGGTGGAGTTAGTTTTTTTTGGAAAGTGCAAAAAAGAGTATATTAATGAGCAAGTCTCCACTGTGGGCTACTGGGGTCATCCCCTGTGGACTCTCTAAGAAGTCATGTGAAACACGCCTCAGAATATTTCTCCTTGGTACGGGAGAAAGTTGTCAGGAGGAGAAGTGAGATACAACACTTGAAGCAGAAATTTGTCAGAGCACGGAAATTGTCTACTGCAGCTGCCAGTGAACTCAGGTGGGACAAGGGGATGGAGGGTGGGCCATCAGCATCTACTGTACCCAGTTTCCCTAGAAAACAGAGCTTGAGGCAAAGATTAAATGCAAAGGTACCTTCTGCATACTGGTCACAATTCCTATAGACACTAATGGCTTTCTACTTCACAGGAGTGTGCTTGGCCCATTCATGGAGCAGGCTGGCAGCAAGAAGGAATTAATACATCCGGAAACAACTCTTAAACAATGAGAGATGTTTTGTGAATAAACCTCACAGCTTCCACAATCCTCATGGGACAATTCGGAGGTGTCTGACAGTGTGTCTCAGAGAGTCCACAATAGAACTGTGTCCTGGTTGTTGCTCACATGGTCACACAGCCATTAATGTATGCTTGATTTGCTTTTACCCTTTTCCTGTCACACTTTTCCACTCCTTCACCATGCACTCACATCTTGGGATTACATCCCAAATAAACTGTGCAGACTCAAATCCTTGTCTCAGGGTGTGTTTCTGACAGTTGGTAACAGAAGTGTTCCTTAAAAGGCAGATCCATGGGATGTGAGATTTTAGAACTGGATCAGTCACTTGTTCGATGGCAACTAGGACGCACAGTTGCAGCCAGAGAATTTGTGACAACTGGTGTGCTGCAACATCATCAACTAAGACTCTCACTTGTGGTATGTTAGGATGAGGTACAGATGGAAGTGGCACCCTGGCTTATACAATAGCTCTAGTATTTGAATTAGAGATATGAGAATTATGAAGTTAGTTAACTACTGAAGA
>NW_025793719.1:0-3904 GCF_021613505.1 Equus quagga | reverse complement strand
CAGATATGTTTCAGGAAGGATCCTGCAATGTCACCACAAATATATACAATAAATATTCCCCTGCATAGAGATCTCATGAAGATGGTGGCCTAGGCAGACACTGAACTCACCTCCTCCCACAAACACAACCAGGTTACAACTATTATTGGAAAAATTACCCTGGAGAGAAAACTGAAAACTGGATATAAAGAACCCCCACAACAACAGACAGTACTGACTGAGGCAGAAGATGCATAAATTCCTTCTGGAGAGAAAGCAAGCCACCTTGAAGAGCTGCAGAGCTTCACAGCCAGCCAGGCAGGAGCCACCCTAAGGTATGCAGCCTTCTCTGCAGAAGTGGGGACCTTACTGGGGGCATCTTACCACTATAAGCATCCTGCAGACTCAGCACAACTGAGATGAGTGTCCTACTATCTGGCTTCATGGGCTAGTAACTGCAACGGGGGAATACACCCAGAAAAGCTATCAGACGAAAGCCAAAAAAACCCAGCTCTTAAAGGGCCCCTGCAAGAATACACCTATCTCAGAGAACAACCTAAAATCAGCAAAAGGAAAGATGCACAGTCCTTTGGTGAAAAGAGACTCACCTGGTAGGCTCTGGGTGCATCTTGAGAGAGAAGAGGCCTCTCTAGAGACTGAGACATTGGTGGTGGGCATTGTTGTGACCTAGTACAGGCATGCTGACACAGACCCTGGCAGACGTCATTGAAGTTCTTCCCATGGCCTGTTAGCCCAGGGGTCTGCCACACCCACTAGAGTGCAGATTTAATCCACTTCAGCCAGAGCAGGCAGCTGGCCCTAGGGACTAGTCCCGCCCAACAGCAAGCCCTTAGGCTACTTGTCAGCCCACATAGACTGGGTGCCTTGATCCTCTACAGGCAGGTGAGTGTGTCCACCTCTGTGGGGCAGGGCCTGTGTGAGGACAAAGTAATCTTGGGATGCGTTGGTGGAGGGGTGTGGGCCTCTGCAGTGGGGCGACTGGGAAGGAAAGACTAGGCTCCCTGGGTACCTGCAGTAAGAGCAACCCTGCCACAGCAGAAGGACACAAGCAACCCACAAAGAGGTCACTCCTGGATCATTTTTCTGGTAACAAGAGGCAAGCACACTGGTTGGCCTCAAAAGGCATCTGTTACATAAGGCCACTTTTCCAAGATCGGGAGACATAGCTGACTCACCTAATACATAAATATAAGCACAGAGAAAGAGGTATAATGAGAAGGCAAAGGAACAGATTCCAAGCAAGGGAACAGGACAAAACTCCAGAAAAAGAACTAAGTGAAAAAGAAATAAGCAATATACCTGACAAAGAGTTCAAACAGAAACTCATAAGGATGCTCAGTGATATTGGGAGAAGACTGGATGAACACAGTGAGAACATCAACAAAGAACTGGAAAATATAAAAAAGAACCAATCACAAATGAAGAATACAATATGCAAATGAAAAATTCACTAGAGGGACTCAATAGCAGAGTAGACGGTACAGAAGAATGGACAAGTGAGCTGGAAGAAAGCCTAGAGGAAATCGCCCAAACTGAACAGATAAAAGAAAAGAGAATTAGACAGAATGACAACAGGCTAAAGGAACTCTGGGACAATATCAAGCACACTAACATTCATACCATAGGTGTCCCAGAAGGAGAAGAGAGAGACAAATGGGCAGAGAATCTATTTGAAGAAACAACAGTTAAAAACTTTCCTAACCTAAGGAAGGAAACTGACATCCAAGTACAGGAAGTACATAGAGCACCAAACAAGATGAACACCAAGAGGCCCACACCAAGACACGTTATAATTAAAATGTTCAAAATTAAAGATAAAGGGAGAGTCCTAAAAGCAGCAAGAGAAAAGCAACAAGTGACATACAAAGGAAAGCTCATAAGGCTATCAGCAGACTTCTCAGCTGAAACCCTACAGGCTAGAAGAGAGTGGCATATTTAAAGTGCTGAAAGGAAAGAACTTACAGCCAAGAATACTCGATCCAGCAAGGTTATCATTCAGAATGGAAGAAGAGATAAAGAGCTTCCTGGACAAGCCAAAATTAAAGGAGTTTATCACCAAGAAACTAGGTCTACAAGAAATGCTGAAGGGAATTATTTAAGTGGGAAAGAGAAGACCAAAAATAAGGATAAGAAAATTATCAAACCAAAAAAAACACAACCAGGCCCTAAAATCACTGGTAAGGGCAATAATACAGTAAAGGTAGCAGATCAACCACCCATGAAGATAATATGAAAGTTAAAAGACAAAAGTACTAAAATTACTTATTTCAATGAAAAGATAACAATGGATAGACACACAGAAAAC
Organism: Equus quagga; assembly: GCF_021613505.1. Lineage (NCBI taxonomy): Eukaryota > Metazoa > Chordata > Mammalia > Perissodactyla > Equidae > Equus > Equus quagga. The sequence goes on along the minus strand of NW_025793719.1, from coordinate 1,599 downwards.
AAGAGATTAGATATTATTTCAAAAACATAAAATGTGGAAGGAGGGGAGTAAAGGAGTAGAGCTTTTGGAAAGAGGTCATGCTAAAGAGACTATCAACTCAATAGAGATTGCTATATACGTAGAATATTATATAGGAACCTCATGGTAATCACAAAACAGAAACCTATAATAAGTAAACAAACAAGTAAGAGGGAAGAAATCAAATGTATTACTAATGAAAGCCATCAAACCACAAGGGAAGAGAGCAAGAGAAGAAGCAAGGAACAGAGAAGAACTACTAAAACACCCAGGAAAAAAAGTAACAAAATGGCAATAAATAAATATTTATCAATAGCTACTTTAAATGTCAATGGACTAAATGCTCCAATAAAAAGACATAGGGTGGCCAATTGGATAAAAAACAAGACCTATATATATGCTGCATACAAGAGACACACTTCAGACCTAAAGACACTCACAAACTGAAAGTGAAAGGATGGAAAAAGATACTCTATGAAAAGGGCAAAGAAAAGAAAGTGGGGGTAACAATACTTATATCAGACAAAATAGACTTGAAAACAAAAACTGTATCAAGAGACAAAGATGGGCACTACATAATGATAAAGGGATAAATCCAACACAAGTATATAACACTTGTAAATATCTATGCACCCAACATAGGAGCACCTAAATATATAAAGCAATTATTAACAGACATAAAGGGAGAAATAGACAGGACCATAATAATAGAAGGGGACTTTAACACTCCACTTGCACTGATTGGATAGATCATCCAAACAGAAGATCTATAAACATTGGCCTTAAATGACACATTAGACCCAATGCACTTAGTAGATTTAGAGAAAACATTCCATCCAAATCCCTCAGAATACACATTCTTTTCAAATGGACATGGAACATTTTCCAGGATTGATCACATATTAGGCCACAAAACAAGTCTCAATAAATTTAAGAAGATCCAAATAATACCAAGCATCTTTTCTGAATACAATGGTCTGAAACTAGAAATCAACAGCAGGAAGAAAATCAGAAAAGCCAGAAAGTGTGGAGATTAAAGAAAATGCTACTAGACAACAATTGGCTCAATGAAGCTATCAAAGGAGAAATCAAAAAATACCTAGAGACAAATGAAAATAAAAATATGACATGCCAAAATCTATGGGATACAGCAAAAGTGGTTCTAAGAGGGAAATTTGTAGCAATTGAAGCCTACCTCAACAAACAAGGAAAATACCAAATAAACAATCGAACAGTGCATCTAAAGGAACTGGAAAAAGAAGAACAAAAATAGCCCCAAATCAGCAGAAGGAAAGACATAATAAAAATCACAGCAGAAATGAATGAAATAGAGACTAAAAAAAAAAAAGGAAAAATTTAATGAAACCAAGAGCTTGTTCTTTGAAGAGCTAAACAAAAGTGACAAATCTTTAGCTAGACTCACCAGAAAAAAGAGAGCAGGCTCAAATAAATAAAATCAGAAATGAAAGAGGATAAATTACAATGGACACCTCAGACATACAAAAGATAAGAAAACAACAAAACAAAACAAAATACAAACCTAACAATTGAGAGAAGATATTTGCAAATCATCGATCTGAG
>NW_025793718.1:0-11462 GCF_021613505.1 Equus quagga | reverse complement strand
ATTCCCTTTAGCAGTGTATGCGAGTTCCTTTTGCTCCACATACTTGTGCACCAAGAGGTATTGTGTGTAAGAGCAAAACCAACTGGAAACAGCCCGAATGTCCATCAACAGCAGAACTGACGACTCCACGGAGGTACAGTGACAGCAGAGGTGACTGAATGGCAGCTGCAAGTCACCATGGACGATTCTCAAAACAGTGTGAAATGAAACAAATCCCACAAGAACACGTTCAACATCATTCCAGCTACATAAAATTCAAAACATAGGCAAAATAAGCAAAATACTAAGGTACACATAGAAGTGGTAATCCTGTGAAGGAAATGAGGAGAATGATGAAATCCAGGAGAGGGGACAGGGAGGGAAGGGGCCCAGGGACTCAGGGGGCTTCAGGGGTTAGTACTGGGTGACTTCTGAAAGTGTTGGGTCGAAAGGGTTTGCTTTAGTGTTATTCTTTAAGTGTGGCCTGTTAAATACAAACTTTGATGTAAATGGTGAAAATAGCCAGTAGATAGAGTCATACAGAATATGTAGCCTTTTGAGTCTAGCTTAATGCCTTTGAGATTCATTCCTGTTGCTCCAAGTATCAATAGTTCCTTCTTGCTTCTTAGTGGGACCCCCTTATATGGATGTACAGTTCGTTGATTTATTCACCATTTGAAGGACATTTGGGTTTCAAGTCCTTGGAGATGATGAGTAAAGTCACTACAAACACTTGCATACACCATTTTGCGAACACAAGTTTTCGTATTTCTTGGGTGGAGACCTGGCAGTGAGGCTGCTGGGGCCTATGGTAAGTATATGTTTCACTATATCAGAAATGGCCAAGTCTTTCCCGAAGTGGCTGTATCATTTTGCATTTCCACCAGCAGTGTATGAGGGTTCCAGTTGCTCCACATCCTCCTGGCATTTGGCATTCTCACTTTGGGAGGGGGGACAATGATTAGCTGTTTTCGTTGTCTGTATGTAAATTACTTTTAATCGGAAAGTAATACATGTTCCTTGTAAAGAAGTGTGGGGCTCTGAGGCTCAGGGTGTAGAGGGGAACATGGATTCAGCCTCTGCTGCTGTCTGGACCTTCAAAGACCAGAGGTCTTCCAGCATTTCTGATTGTCAACAGAAAACTTTGACATCACCAGGTGGGCAACAGATGGCTTTTGATACCACTGCAAAGAGTTTCAGAAAAAGTTCGTTTTGGTGTTTTGTTTCTTCCACAGAACCTGGCCCCTTTCCTGGGATTGTGGACGTTTTTGGAGCTGGAGGTGGCCTTCTGGAATATCGAGCTAGTCTGCTGGCTGGGAAGGGTTTTGCTGTGATGGCTCTGGCCTATTACAACTATGACGACCTCCCCAAGAGCATGGAGAGCCTCCACCTGGAGTACTTTGAGGAAGCTGTGAACTGCCTGCTTAGTCACCCTCAGGTTGGAACTTCTCTAGGAAGTGTGTTAGAGGACCCAGTTCAAGTGTATGTGTGAACAACCCTCTCTTCCTGGTGCCCCCTCTGAGAGAACAGTAGTAAGTTTTAAAGAAAGCACCTGGTGGCCACAGAACCTGGGAACTAGGAGATGTCTTGAGGGTTCTAGGCTCAGGGTAGCAGAGGGTCAGAAGAAAAGCCCTGCCTATTTTCCACTTCAGTCAGAGCTGACGATGTCTGGAAGCTTTGGAGCTCTTAGAAAAGGTGACAGGGCGTCGTGGGGCCAGCATAAGATGTAGATAGACAAAAGTTAAATTTGAGTTCTGATTTCACCAATTACTAGCTCTGTGACCTTGGGGCCTGTTTGAAATGGGAACAATTGGGATGAAAATAATATCACTTAATTCCTAGTACTTTTATGAGGAATAAGTGGTTGAATACAGTTAAGGATGCTATTGTAGAAGCCACGAGAAAAGAAAGACTGCTGTTGAGAGGTTAATTAAATGGCCATTTGGAATACAAGATTTTGATAAATGTGACAAGAGCAGTCCTTGTTGCATGTTGCAAACCCAGATTACCTTGGAGGGGATTAAGTAGAGAATGGAAGACAAGAAAGAGAAGAGCTGCAGACAATTTCTCCCACAAACTTTACTGAGAAGAGAGTAGAAAACTAGGGCAGAGTGGATGTGGGGTCCAGGGACTGTTATGAAAACGGAAGAGGTACTAGACCCGGAAGTGCACGGATGGGAATGAGCCGGTAGAGAAGAAAGTTATGAAGGGGAGAGAGGGAGAGAGAGAGAGGGAGCATTTGCACGAGCAAGGTCCTGGAGAATCAGAGTGGATGGGATCCCAAGCCGAGCAGAGGAGTGGCCTTTGATGAGAACAGAGGGACTCCTTTGGAACCAGGAGGGAAGGCAGAGAACTTGATTCATGTAGAGCTCAGTAGAGCTGGCAGGGGAAAGGAGGAGGAGTTCCTCCGGGATAGCTTCTGTCTTCTCCATGGAGGATGGAGAGCTGAAAGTGAGGGTGAACAGAGCTGAAGGGGCTTCAGGAGGTAGGAGAAGGTGTGGAATGGTCTTTTGGAGACACGGAGAGCAAACAACAGTGAAGTGTGGTTGGGTCCATGGGCAATATGGATAGTAATTTGAAATTTGTGGTCATGAAATGAAAGTAAGAGCTGTCGGCACAAATGTGTATTTTTTTCTCTAGCAATGTTTATTTGCATAAATGCAAGTTTAGAGGAAGTGATCAGGTGGATTTAGCCAAGGCTAGCCCTTTTCCAGGCTAGTATGCCCAAAGGAAGAGAAGTATTCAAGGAGTTTAGAGTGCTTGCAAGGGAGTGCTAATAACAATGAGGCTTGACATCTAAGCTGGATGAGGTGGGAAGTGAGAACATGACAAAGGTATTGATAGTGAAAATAGCAGTAGTCAAAGTTTCAAGGAGGTGTTAATGGGCAGTCTAGCATGGCTAATCTGGAATTATTTAAGATGGTGGTCACAGAGTAGAATGCTTAAGCTGAGATTCTGGAGATGATGTACTCACTGATGATCACTGGGTTTAGGTTATGCCAATGGGAGTGGGTGGCTGAGGTGGGCTAGATAAAAAGATGATTAGGGGTCAGGGAACTGAGAGGCCAAAGTACTTAGTAGATCTTCCACATAGTTGTTGAATTCACCAGGAACGGTGATGGAGAAATTGTGGAAAGGAAGACAGGAAGGATGAGTAAATATCCCAAGGTTGCAAACTTTGTAAATGGCAGAGCCCAGATTCAGGCTCAGTTCCACGTGACCTCTAATTCCAGGCACTACTCCTCACACTGCCCTGATCATGGACTCATTCTCCCTTTTCCTCTGTCCTTTTCTCAGGTAAAGGGTCCAGGAGTTGGGCTGCTTGGCATTTCCAAGGGGGGCGATCTCTGCCTCTCCATGGCCTCCTTCCTGAAGGGCATCACTGCCACCGTCATAATCAATGGCTCTGTGGCCAATGTTGGTGGAGCCTTGCACTACAAGGGGGAGACTCTGCCCCCTGTAAGTTCCAACATAAATCGTATCAGGGTGACCAGTGAGGGCTTCGCAGACATTTTGGATGTCCTCAACAGCCCTTTGGAAGGACCCGACCAGAAGAGCTTCATTCCTGTGGAAAGGGCTGAGAGTGCCTTCCTGTTCCTTGTAGGTCAGGATGACCACAACTGGAAGAGTGAATTCTATGCCAGTGAGGCCTCTAAACGCTTACAGGCGCATGGTAAGGAGAGGCCCCAGATCATCTGTTACCCAGGGGCGGGGCACTACATAGAGCCTCCTTACTTCCCCATGTGCCCGGCTTCCATGCACACCTTGGTGGGCCGTCCTGTCATCTGGGGAGGGGAGCCCAGGGCTCATGCCATGGCCCAGGTGGATGCTTGGAAGCAGCTGCAGGCTTTCTTCCACAAACACTTGGGTGGGGTAAAGGGAACAATTCCAGCAAAACTGTAATCTTTTATTTCATTCTACGGCGTCTCTGATGCTAATTGATCCTCGGAAGAGCTGCACAATTGGTGTGTATGTATAGTTTTCTTCTTCTTAATAATGACTTAGAGTTTTTCTCCCATCACTGTTAAAACAAACTGACCAGTGAGGTTTCAAGATTTTTATAAACTACATACCTGTTCAGTTGTTTGGGAAGAGAGTGATTCTGAGAAACTACAACAGATGGAAAAAGCATTTCTTTTAGTATCTCACAGCACACAACTGACAAGGCTTTAGCTGTGAAAAGAAAAGTGAGTAACACTGGTTAACAGTGCCTGGTACATTATTGGTGCTCAGTAATTATGTTTTTAATTATTATTTGTTTAATTAATTTAATTAGATTAATAAATACATGATTGCTTACTGTTCAAGAAAAGCATTATAGGGGCCAGCCCCGTGGCCGAGTGGTTAAGTTTGCATGTTCCGCTTTGGTGGCCCAGGGTTTCACCAGTCTGGATCCTGGGTGCGGACGTGGCACTGCTCATCAGGCCACGTTGAGGTGGTGTCCCACGTCCCACAACTAGAAGGACCCACAACTAAAATATACAACTATGTACTTGGGGGATTTGGGGAGAAAAAGCAGAAAGAAAAAAAAAGATTGGCAACAGTTGTTAGCTCAGGTGCCAACCTTTAAAAAAGAAAAAAAGAAAAGCATTGGGGCTGGCCCGGTGGTGCAGTGGTTAAGTTGGCAGGTTCCACATCTCAGCAGCCTGGGGTTCGCCGGTTTGGATCCCGGGTGCGGACATGGCACTGCTTGGCACGCCATGCTGTGGTAGCCGTCCCACATATAAAGTAGAGGAAGATGGGCACAGATGTTAGCTCAGGGCCAGGCTTCCTCAGCAAAAAGAGGAGGACTGGCAGTAGTTAGCTCAGGGCTAATCTTCCTCGAAAAAAAAAAAGAGAGAGAATAATAAAGAAAAAAAGAAAAGCATTATATATTAGTATACTCAGATTTGAGTTTCTCCTTTATGAATCTAAATTACAAATCTTAGCTGTAAATTGATTACTACTAGATGTAAAACTACTAAAAATTTTAAATTCAAATACCTTTTTTAGTTCTTTGATAGTTTCTTGGATGAATAATGATTGTCCTAGTGCAAATAAATTTTAAGTTACATTCCTGTTTACACATATGGACCTTTATGATTTAGTTGTTTCCAAAGCTGGTAAAACATTATTTAGATGAATTACATAAGTGATTTTAAAAGTGATTAATGTGAAAATAAATGATTTAATATTTACATCACTTGATGAAAATCATTCCACAATAAGCTTATTAAACTTTTCTTAAAGCTTAATGTATTTAAAGTAAAAAATGCCTCAATTTATGATTATGGTGTTCTGTTTCTTCAATTTTCTTTTTTAATAAAGCAGTTCCTGATATTTTCTTTTCCTGAAACTCAAAAACAGTAAGTGCTCCTTCTGTTTTGTCCGCTTTTTCTCCTATACCACCGTGTGCTCGGCATTTAATCCTAATCTGTGAAGCAGGTGTCATCTTCAGTTTCCAGATGAGGAAACCGAGTCTCACAGACGTTCTTTGCATAGTTAATGTAGAGCTGGGCTCAGTATCCCCAAATGCAGATCCTTCTCCCTTTGTTAAGCTGCTTCCCTCATCGCTGTGGTTCTTCATTTTCTTTGGCACAGAGCCATTTATCCGTCGATTTGCCTCCTCTCATCCACCCAGTAGCATGCACATCTGTGTGTGTTCACATCCACACACACAGGGTTGTGTAACTTCAGGTGCATCGTCAGGAATTCCCTTAAGGCCCATCCCTGCGCTCTGCAGGAGAACAGCCCCAGCCGCATGGAAAGGAAATGGCTCTTCTTTCTCCTCTACAAGTTTTCAGTGGAATTCCTGGATTTGCAGTGCAGGGGTGGGGGTTTCTTCAGGGTCCTAGATGTTAAAAATACATTTAAGGGTAGGTCTGGGGGCCGGCCCCATGGCTGAGTGGTTAAGTTCGCGCGCTCTGCTGCAGCGGCCCAGGGTTTCGTCAGTTCTGATCCTGAGCGCGGACATGGCACCACTCATCAGGCCATGCTGAGGTGGCATCCCATATAGCACAACCAGAGGCACTCACAACTAGAATATGCAACTATGTACTGGGGGGCTTTGGGGAGAAGAAGGGAAAAAAAGCTACATCTGGAACCATGTTTAAGCCCTGGCCTTGATGTGGCAGTATGGTTTCGGAAGAGCTGACAGCCGACTCAAAAATGCCTACACCCCTTCCCTTGATTGTTAACCATGTGTAAGTGATTTGCCCGTCCTCATTTCATCCTTCCTCTATTTCTTCTTTCCACTACTGCCTATAAACAAGATAGTCCAAGACACGTCAAGGAATCTCCCTGTTTATCAGGCTGTCAGGCTTCTCTAGGGATTCTGGGGTCGCTCATGAGGGATCAAAAGCAGAAGCAGCAGAGCTTTGGGGGCCTATTAATGACCAAGTCAAATTGTAGACCATATATTTCAAGAGACACAAAGATGATTTTCTCTTTAAATGCTTTTGGGTAGGCGGTGATAAGAAAAGGCAGAATAGAGATGCCATAGGGCGGTGTTATGCAGCGAGGAGTGAAACTACATACTATTGAGGTGAGGATTGGAAAAGAATTCAGAGAAATAGTGGCATTTGATATAGATCTTAAAGAACAGATAGGACTTTCTGAATCTCAGATAATAAAAATATCCAGGAAATCTGGACAATAATTTGAGAGTATCAGTGTTTGGGTTTCTCATAAGTAGACTATAAAACATTTTTGAAGGAGAATAAAGAAAACTTAAATAAATGGAAAGACATCCCCTTTCATAGATAAAAAGACTTAACATTGAGTCTTAACTGACTTAGTTAAGTTAGTTTACCTTAAGATGGTGATAGTCCCTGTGAGGGGCTGAATTGTGGCTCCCCAAGCCGGATGTTGAAGTTCTGATCCCCAGCACTTCAGAATGTGACTGTCTTTGGAGACACCTTTAAAGAGGTAAGTCAGGTAAATGAAGTCATATGAGGGGGCGCTAATCCAATGTTACTGATGTCCTTACAAGAAGAGATGAGGACACAAAGATGCAGGAGAGAAGACCATGTGAAGAGACAAGGAGAAGATGGTCACCCACAAGCCAAGGGAAGAGGGTTAGAACAGATTCTTCCCTCCTGGCCCCCAGAAGAAGACAATCCTGCTACACCTTAACCTTGAACTTCTAGCCTCTAGCACTGTGGGAAAGGAAACTGCTGTTGTTTAAGTAACCCCGTCTGTGGGACTTGTTGTAGCAGCCCTAGCAAACTAATACACTCTGCAAACTGACCTACAGGCTCAAGGCAATCCCCATCAAAATTCCAGCTGGTTTCTTTGCATAAATTGGCAAGCTGATCCTAAAATTCCCATGGAAATTCAAGAGACCCAGAATCTTTTTTTTCAGAATCTTGAAAAAGAGTAAAGCTGGAATACTCATAATTCCCAATTTCAAAACTTACTATGAAGCAACAGTAATAAAGGCAATGCGGTACAGGCGTAGGGATAGACAGAAAGATCTATGGAGACGGACTGAGAGTTCAGAAGTAAACTCTCACACTTAGAATCAATTGATATTTTTTTTTAAAGATTGGCGCCTGAGCTAACAGCTGTTGCCAGTCTTTTTTTTTTTTTTTTCTCTTCTCCACAAAGCCCCCCCAGTTCATAGTCATATATTCTAGTTGTGAGTGCCTCTGGTTGTGGTATGTGGGATGCTGCCTCAGCATGGCCTGAGGAGCGGTGCCATGTCTGCACCCAGGATTGGAACCGGCGAAATCCTGGGCCGCCGAAGCAGAGCGCGCGAACTTAACCACTCAGCCACAGGCAACTGATTTTCGATAGGAGTCCCAAAGAAATTCAGTGGGGGAAAGAATGGTCTTTTCAATAAATGGTGTTGGGACAACTAGATATCCACATGCAAAATAATGAATTTCGAACCCTACTTCAAACTATACACAAAAATTGACTCAAAACAGACCAAAGACCTAAAAGTAAGAGTTAAAACTACAGAAGTCTTAGAAGAATATATAGGAGTAAACCTTTGTGACCTTGGATCAGGCAATGTTTGGACATCAAAACACAAGTAACACAAGTAAAAATAGATGAACTGAACTCCATCAAAACTAAAAACTTTTATGCATCGAAGGATACCACTTACAAAGTGAAAAGACAACTCACAGAATGGGAGAAAATATTTGCCAATCACATAACTGATAAGGGACCTGAATCTAGAACATAAAAAGAACTCTTTCAACTCAATAATAAAAAGACAGCCAACTAAAAAGATGGGCCAATGATCTGAATAGACATGTCTCCAAAGAAGATAAACAATGGCCAATTAGTACATGAACAGACGCTCAACATCATTAGCTATCAATGAAATGCAAATCAAAACTACAATGACACTACTACATATTAGGATGTTTATAGTCAAAAAGACAGATATTAGGGCCAGCCCTGATAGCCTAGTCGTTAAAGTTCAGCGCACTCTGCTTTGGAGGCCCAGGTTGGGTTCTGGGCAGAGAATCACACCACTCGTCTGTCAGTAGCCACACTGTGGTGGTGGCTCACATGAAAACAAACAATAAAAAGCAGGACATTGGCCACAGATGTTACCTCAAGGTGAAGCTTTCCCAGGGGGAAAAAAAGACAGAAATAATAAGTATTCACAAGGATGTGGAGAAATTGGAACCCTCATCCACTGCTGGTGGGATTATGAAACAATGCAGCCACTTGGAGAAAAATCTGGCAGCTCCTCAAAATATGAAACATAGACTTACCATATGACCTATTAATTCTGCTCCTGAATATATACAGAAAAATGAAAACATAAGTCTGCAGGTTGCAGAAGAGTAGATAGAGCATGTTCATGCTACCATACACTTACGTACAGTAACATACAGAAAAAAAAATCTAGATGGATGCACCCTTCTTTGGGGTAAACAGGGAACTGGAGAAGAGACTATCATTTCACATTTTAAACTTTTTAGTATTGCCTACATCTGTTTCAAAGAATATATAATCTTTTCTTTAAAAAAGAACTGATTTTTCTTTTACAGAGCAGTTTAAAAAGCAATATGCAAACCTATGGCAATTATCTGGAGACCACGAGAAAACTTGGATGGGCTCAATCTCTGGCTATTATGAAATCAAACATTACATTTTGCTTTACAGTGTTCTACGATTTTCACATACACTATCACGTTTCATCCCCTTTTATCATCTCACACACAAGAACTCTGAGACCTAGAGAGATAATAAACTTGCTTATGGCTAAAGAACTAGTGAGTGCTGAAGCCAGAGCAAGCCCACAACACTGCTGCTCACCTGTGAGTTCCACATTTGGAGTTAGCCTTGGCTCTGACTCTTTTTACAGGGTAATCCTTAGTGGCTTAATGTTCCCCAAGCCTCAGGTTCCTCCTCTGCAATATTTAAAAAATACTCCTAGTGCTTTGTGAATATGTTCAATTTTTAATGTAAAACAGATGGGACATTGATAAAGAGTAACTATGACTTTAAAATATACACAAAATGCTGGGCATCCCAGACATTATACTTACATTGTTTCTAGCGTCACATTCAAAAGGTTGACTTCATATCTACTAAGGCTGAACATTCTCAATCCCTGTGGTAAAGCAATTCCACTCCCAGGTATAGACCTCACTGAAATGAACATTTATGTCCATCAAGAGATATGTTCTGGAATGTTCAGAGCACTACTCCTAATAGTCCCAAACTGGAAACTACCAAATGCCCACAGGCAGTAAATCTGACAAATACCTTTACAATCACAAAATGGAATACTATTTAGCAGTGATAATGAATGATCTACAACTTGGTTCCTGCCCTCAAGTCTGCTCCAACTCCCGATGACCCTGTGAACGACTCATGTCCACAAAGTCTTGTCCTCAACAGCCCTGCTCAGCCCGTGTAGACTCAGGCTTATGGCTTCCTTTATGGAGTCAGTCCATCTCACATTTGGTCTTCCTCTTTTCCTGCTGCCTTCCACTTTTCCCGGCATTATTGTCTTTTCCAAAGAATCCTGCCTTCTCATGGTGTGCCCAAAGTAGGACAGCCTCAGTTTTATCATGTTTGCCTCTAGTGAGAGTTCAGCCTTAATTTGCTCTAGGACCCCCTTATTCATCTTTCTGGTGGTCTAGGGTATCCATAGAGCTCCTCTCCAACACCATATTTCAGATGAATCCATTTTTCTCCCGTCAGCCTTCTTCAAATCCAGCTTTTGTAGCCAGACATAGTAACTGGGCATATGAGGGTGTGGATAATCTTGGCCTTAGTCTCTAATGACACTTCCTGACACTTGCTGATCTTTCCTACATCTTTCATTGCTGCCCTTCCAAGTCTCAGTCTTCTCTTTATGTATTGGCTGCAGTCTCCATTTAAATTGATGATGGAACCAAGGGAAACAAAATCTTCAACAATTTCAATGTCTTCATTGTCTATGTTAAAGTTGTGTAGTCCTTCTGGAGTCATGATTTCTGTCTCTTGATGTTCAAATGCAGTCCTGCTTTGGCACTTTCTTCTTTCATCAGAAGTCGTTTCAAGTCATTGCCGCTTTCTGCCACTAAGATGCTGTCATCTGCATCTAATAAACTGTTGATATTTCTTCCACTAATTTTCACTCCTCCTTCATCTGAGTCTAGCCTAGTGTTTTGTACATGTTCTGCACACAGATTATGCAGAAAGGAGGATAAAATGCACCCTTGTCTGACAACTTTGCCTATGGGAAACCTTTCTCTCTCTCCAGATTCTGTCCTGACAGTTTCTTCTTGTCCACAATACAGGTTTCACATCAGGATAATCAAGTGCTAAGGCACCCCCATTTCTTTCTGAGCAGCCCGTAGCTTTTCATGATCCACACAAAGGGTTTACTGTAGTCTATGATGAGGATTTTAGGCTGGTTAATTTTAAAACTGCAGATGAGAAGCAAGCTCCCAGGAGCAGAGTTTGCTTGCCCTTTGTTAGGAGGCATTTGCATTTGTGGGGGGAAACTCCATCTGTGAAGATGCCTCCCTCTCTGTGCCAGGGGGAAGGGGGATGGCCTTGTCTCTAGAAACTCTTAATGGGGAAGGCAAGAACTTAAGTTGGTTACTGTCTGGCAACCTCATGTAACTGATTTAGGCTGGTGGCTTCTGGCCTTTACTTAATCCGATTTGATTCTTATCTAAAAGTTGTGGGAACACCCAATGGCCAGACCCCACCTGCACTGATACCATTTTAACTTTTTTACATGTTCTTTCCTTTGTCTTGTAAAGAGATGGCTCACATACCTATGCCTTAAATTTAGCCTTACTCTCCACCCATGTTTGCAGCAGTAGCGGGGACAGCAGCAGCGGCTCCTCCTGCCCGTGGGCCCTGTCCCCACGCAGCAGCCTGACTGCCCAGGGGTCCTGTCCCCATGCCGGCAGCAGCAGCTCTGACTGCCCATGGGTCCTGTCCCCATGCTATTCCACACTATTCTCTAAATAAAAGAGCACTACCGCCAGATCTTGAGAGTCCAAGAAATCTTTCTTTCGACTCCTCGTCTCACC